>NW_010427229.1:14333-36060 GCF_000710305.1 Buceros rhinoceros silvestris | reverse complement strand
GAGTTCAGTTTAATCACCTTGATAGACAAGATAGTATCAAAATTGTCAGGATGAGCCAATGCTCATTTGAAAGAAATTGCCTAGAGCAGTAATTAAAAAGCTCTCATGATACTTACTCTTTGTTTTTATAACGGATGTAAATGTAATACGTTACAAATCTATATCTGAGAATATTAAATCTACATATTTGAGGGTATTAAATCTTCCAAACCCTCTCTGAGCCCTTGACTTATAGGGCTGAATCTTATTGACAATGTGGCATTACTGACGGGGGTAAAAATCCTGCCCCTGTGTGTGATTTGACCAACATGCTCTGCATCTATTACGCGGTCTTTCAGACCCTGGTGAGAGGAGTTTCTAGATCCATTAGACTGACTGGGATTTCTTCCTTTCGAAAAAACTACCAGATCTGATCTTTCTCAGTTGATACAAATAGTTCCGTGCAGAAATTTATAACAGCAGAACTTCAGCTGGAACAGAAGAAACCTTTACCTTTTTCAGCTGAGAAACACCGATTATTCACCAGGCTAGCATATAAACTTAAAACTTAATATAAAACTTGAATAAATACTTGAAAATACTTAGAATATTCCATCTGCCTTTATTAAAATTTTCTTTTCCTCTGTCTTGCCACAACTACCCAGCAGATGGCAATATTTACTTGTAAGTAACTACTGCTAGTCCTGTCTTCTGAAATTATTTATCAGGCTTTGATTCTAGTGGAATATGCTAAGTATATAAACACATCTGTCTTTACAGATATTGCTGCCCAACTCATATTAGCTTGGAAATAGATGATCAATGTTTAAAGATTGCAGAGACATGTCTGACACAATTTTATGGCTCTTGTGCATAACGTGTACTTTTTAAAAAATGCAGTCAGTGTCATAACCAAGATTGCTACCTTTAAAAGATCTTCCTAGCAATATTGCGTACTGAATTAGGGTGGTGGAATGAAATCATTTAGAGTAATTAAGCTTGCCACTCATCTAGCCTCTGATCTTACTAGTGTCCCTGGTGTGCCTTCCAGAAGAACTGACCTCCATTTCTTAAAAAAACCCTGCATTTTGCATAAATTAATTCCGTACCATAGAGTAAGTGCTCTCACTAAGACGTTGTCTTTTCTACATGTAGAATAAACAAACTAGGATCAGGCAGTGATTTTGAAGCTTACTTTCAGCGACTGGGAATTGGATCAGGCAGAGTCCGTTATACCAAGAACAGGGTAAGTCTTCCAGATCGTTTGAAGAAGTTTGATAGTGCTGAGCAGTCATCTTTTAAAAGTGTTTGCTCATGATTAATAAAAAAAGCTTCAAGGAGTCTTTGACTGGTTTTCGTAGCAGTGCCATTTCTTAATTTAGAAAGAAACCTCAAAGTTTGGAGAATAAAACATGTTACAGTGATGTGTGTATTCTATAGGCTATCCAGTTCACAGAAAGGTATCTATAAAATCTGATTGGAAGCATTTATTTCATTCCACCATACCATTAGTAGGGCCCTTAATATACAAATCTTCCTTGACTGTGTTCAGAAATAGCTACACAGGGTAAAAAGCAGCCATGATTGAGGACTTCTGCTATCCAAAACCCCAAATCATTTTCAGTTTTAGAGAAGGCAATCCCTGTACGATGGAACCTGAGGCAGGTCTGTGTAGGTAAAGAGAAGGAAACCTGCTCGCTTCACCTTGTGCAACAGTCTGTGGACTCAAATTAGTTTAGTTTATTGAAATGAACACACAAAAATGGAAGAATAGTACACTGTGTTCTGTAGCAAATAGATTTTTTTAGTTTGAAAATTGTGCCAAACATCATAGTCGTTCAGAGATCAATACATCCCTTGACTGCAGTTGGAGTACGGGGCACTGACAAGTTTGCTTGCTCTTTTTCAGAAAGCAGACAAATTCAGCAATTATCCTGTTTATCACACTGTGTATGAGACCTTTGAGTTAGTGGAAAAATTTTATGACCCCACCTTCAAGAAACAGCTAACGATTGCTCAGTTACGAGGCAAACTTGTTTATGAACTGGCAGATTCCCAGGTCATTCCATTCGACTGTAGAGATTATGGAGAAGCCTTAAAAGGATATAGCAGTAGAATTTATAAATTGGCCAAGAAACATGAAGAACAGCTGAAACTGTACCAAGTGTCGTTCGGTGAGTAATGGCCACAAGACTATTTCTTAAGTGCATTAATTAGAATCATGAGGCACAAGTTACATATGTTATAGCTCTGAAATGGAATTCTTTACTTTCCCCTTTCAATTCTGCCATCATAATAAAGAGCCTCTACTTTTTTTCTAAAAATAACACACATTTAACACATCACTGTCTAAATGAGAGGGTTAAAACAATTTTTATGCATATTATCAATTATGGGCCTTATTAATGTACTCGTGAGAAATCACAGAATCAATTTGTTTGGAAGAGACCTTTAAGATCATCAAGTCCAACTACTAACTCAGTACTGCCAGGTCACCACTAAGCCATGTCCCTCAGATCTACTGGATCTACACAACTTTTAAATATGTCCAGGGATGGAGACTCTACCACTTCCCTGGGCAGCCTGTTCCAATGCTTCACAACCTTCTCTGTAAAGAAATTTTACCTAATATCCAGCCTAAACCTTCCTTGGCACAATTTAAGGCCATTTCCTCTTGTCCTATATCTTGTTACTTGAAAGAAGAGAATGACTCCCGCCTCGCTACAACCTCCTTTCAAATAGTTGTAGTGAGTGATGAGGTCTTCCCTGAGTTTCCTTTTCTCCAGGCTAAACAACCAAAGTTCCCTCAGCTGCTTCTCATAGGCCTTGTGCTCTAGACCCTTCACCAGCTTCATTGCCCTTCTCTGCATCCACTCCAGCACCTCAACATCCTTCTTGCAGTGAGGGGCCCAAAACTGGACACAATGTTTGAGGTGTGGCTTCACCAGTGCTGAGTGCAGGTACAATCACTTCCCTCCTCCCTCTGGCCACACTATTGCTGATACAAGCCAGGATGCTGTTGGCCCTCTTGGCCACCTGGACACACTGCTGTCATGGACCTCAAATCATGGACCTCAAGTGCAAAACAAAGAGATATATCAGCCTTCTTATTATTTTCTTGCTTAAAACAGATCACAAGTTAAACATATATGGCAACTACCTGGAATTTGAGAGACACAGGTGCCCATTTGTCCTCATACAAAGAGTTCATCTGACCATGGTAAACTTGCTCACCATCTGTCTCAGAGCCTGGCTGCAGAAACACTTCTTGAACTCTTCTGCATAAAAAAATTGGTTTTCTGAGCGCTTGAACACGTTGCAATGATGCATATACATAAACCAACTCTGAAGCAGCAGAGTGCTCTGGATCCCAGGGCAGGATAACTTCCACAGAAATTTTCTCTGTCTCCCTCTCTCTTTTTTCTCCTTGTCTCATTCATCCCTTGTGTTTCTCTACCAAGGAGGATTTTCAGTCAGTCCTAATTCACTTGCTGTCTGATAGACCCGTGATTTAGAGACATAAACTAGCTTCTTGAAGATGTAGAACTCTTTTGGGTTGCCTGAAACATTATAAGTAACTCAAATTTAATCTTCATTTGGGGAAAATTAAAAATTCATGTAACGGCTTAAGTGAAAAATCCATGACTATTTTTGAAAAAACAGCCTTTTTTGTAAAAAAGCCGCTTGAGACACAGGAAGCCTTGTGAGATGGAATATCTGGTCTGAGGTTTTGCATAACACAAGGATTTATTTCCTTGTGGTTACTG
Source organism: Buceros rhinoceros silvestris (assembly GCF_000710305.1). Lineage (NCBI taxonomy): Eukaryota > Metazoa > Chordata > Aves > Bucerotiformes > Bucerotidae > Buceros > Buceros rhinoceros. The sequence goes on along the minus strand of NW_010427229.1, from coordinate 32,314 downwards.
CAGTATATCTTGTAAGGAAATGTCACATCTGGAGTCTCTTCTTGCAGCAGTAGAACATCTACCAGAATTTCTCTTATATCACTTATTTTCATTGATTGAGTTTCGTTCTCATTTCAGGTTATGAGTTGCCCAAACTACCTTCTGATCAATGCATCTGTTTTTGTTCCTAGATTCGAGAAGCAATCCTTCTTTTTTAGCTTCTCCACCCCCAAATATCACTTTACCCTTTCCTTAATAACTTTGCAGATGCGACATTTTGCCCAATTTTTAAAAGGCAAGTTTTTCCAGTCTTTTAATTATTTTCATGGCTCTTCTCTGATACCTGATCAATTTTAAATTATTTCTTGAATAAAACTATAATTTTAATTTTCTGTTTATTATATTGCACCAGAGCACATTAAAATATAAGGGCAGCTTATACAATACTCTGAAAATTCAAATCAATTTCACTCAGCGTTTTCATAGAATTGCCTATTGACAACACTGAATGTCAGAAAATTGTTAACTGAGCCTGAATAAATCACATAATTGTCTTTCAGAATAATAGATTAAGGTTTTTGTTTGGATTCACATTTCAGCTGTTTCTCCGCAGCAATGAAGGCTGGAAACCTTTTTTTCATAAAATATGTACTCGTAGTCATATGCTATCAGGAACTAAGGTTTGCAGGGATGAAAAAAAAAAAAGAGTAATGTTGTGGTATTTTTCTGAAATAACCAGCACTGACAACACCAAATAGCTAGTGAACATGAGCACAAAATCTCTTACATATTTTCAGTTGATCATTCTTTTTTTTCTCTTAAATCCCCTCCTACTTCTTCTGAGATATAATCTGTTCCCACGATACAGCCATGATGTCAGCAGGGCAGAACTCTGTTCTCTGGGAAACTTAAAGCTATTGTCAGAGCTGCGGACAAGTAGAAATTCTCACCCTTAAAAGGTGGCATGGGCCTGTTTAATGTAGGCCAGTGATAGGCTCGAGATGAATAAGTAAGTTTGTTAGAAACAGAAGAGCAAACGAGACTGCAGAACAACTTTCAATACGAGTCCTGGGAACTGAAAGCCTATCACACTCAATGGTGTGATGAGTTTATAAACTGAAGGACCGCAGTTGCCAGTGGAGGAGTGGAGGTAGGAAATGACCTCATCTTATGCCCCATATTCCTATATGATCAAAGAGACTATACGCTGGTTTATCTAAAGTTTTCTGAAACTTGAGGGGAAAATGTTCAAGTTGTAAAACTTCCTTCTTTGTAACTGAGTTGAGTTGTGGTAAGGCCAGAAGTTCTTCTCCTCATATCATCCACCTGATACTTCACAAAAATGAGTTGTATAAATTGATACTTTTCCCAGGTCTTTATTAAATAGACCCTTCCACAGGAAAACCATCACAGCTGATACTGTCATTAAAAGAAAGCCCTGCTGCTTCTTTAGCTATATTATTCCACATGGCTTGGATGTGCTGCCAGGGACAGAGCAGAAAAAAGCAATCGAGTGGCTCACCAGCCTGCCTGCACATAGTCAGGCATAACAGGCAAAATCCTGGGGGCTGAGTAGCAGCACTGTGGGATGGCATGCAGGGTCGTGGCGGAGACACCTCCTACGCTGTAACTCTAGTGCTCATGTGGAGCAAGCGCAGGACTTGGCTACGTTAATCTACCTTGTCTATCACTGTGTTCCATGACAGTCATGTCTTTTATGCCTCACCTAATACTATTCAACGTACATACCACACTCTTCTGTGAGGATGTGAATAGGACATAATGTTCCCAGAGGGAAACCCTGCTGTCCTTCCACAGCCTGCTGGAAGAGCTGGTGGTTTTGATGTAAGCCAGGCTCTTTATCCCTAACGCTGCAGTGCATCCCTTTATTAAGACGGAAACTGCAGAGTTCTCTGTTTGCAAAGCCAGCCAGACTTTCCCTTGCCGGGCAGAGGGAAGATGTGCACTTGAGAAAGCTTTAGCAAGCATTCTGCTTTAGTGTTGTCCTCATTGCAAAGGTCTTTGTCTATTACTGCTAGTAGTGCAGCTCTTTAAAGCCTGCGCCGAGGAAACTAATGAATTACAGAAAGACAACAAAATTAATACAATTATATCAGCAAAGCAAGTGTAGGGTTTTTTTCTCACTGGGCAACTGAAAGGTATATCAGGCTCAGTAGATACTCAAAGTTGTTCACAAAGTCCTTCCTCTCCTAGATCCTCTTTTTTCTGCGGTGGTGAACTTTTCAAAGGCTGCTGCTGAATTTCATGGGAGACTTGAACAAGTTGACAAGAAAAAGTAAGTCTGAAAAAAAAAGTATAGGTATAACTGCATTAGCTACCCAGGCAGTAGTTCTTTTTTTCTAGTGAGTTCACAAGGAGTCTTTCTGATTAGTGTAGAACAGAGCCCTCAAACAGGCAATATCTGCTAAGATGAATTCTGCTTCCTGTGATGAATAGTATCAGCTGTAGAGCTTACTACTAATATCATAATTCAAAATACCGTAATACATGGAAAGGCAGGTAGCAAAGCTAAAGCTGGGCTGAGCTCTGAATTTAGACACCTGGACTTGAGTGTTGTAGGTCATGCCAGAATTTGTAGTTGCAGCACACTTCAAGAAGACAGGATGATGCTTCAGAGTATCTAAGATATCCATACAATGCTTGCAAACCTAAAGGCCCTAAGGGACTCCTGTGCCCTCTGAGTGCAGCACCTAGAGGCCAGGTGCTTCTAGACACCCAGTGTGGTCCCAGATAATTGTGTTTAGGCAACTGAATCCTGTCCTTACTATGCTACTGTATGGATTAGAGAAGGAGTTTGGACACTTGGCTTATGGTTGACACTTGGCTTGTGGGTGAACACCAAAAAATAGCTCTCTTCATCTTGACCTAAATCTCAGCCTTATTCCCCTCTGTAAAGTGGGATCTTTCCAGTGCCATTTAATACTAAGCAAGTATCTGACACTCTCAGAAAGTCTCCCATTTTACATAGTTTGAAATCTTGTAGCTGAGTTTTCTAACACAGAACGCCCAGTGTGTTGTTACAGCATGTATTAAGTTTCTCCTTTTGCAAAACCTCATCTTTGCCATTTTTCTGTCTGTCCAAAAAGAGGAAAAGTGTTTAAATGAAACTGAGAAATCATGTTTCTTCATGGTGTGAAATGTCTCTATCTCTGTTTTCTGCAGTCAGGTTGCAGTGCGAATCATGAATGATCAGCTGATGTTTCTAGAAAGAGCTTTCATCGATCCTCTTGGCTTACCAGGGAGGAAATTTTACAGGTGAGGCAACAAGTTACTTCACCAGCTGTCTAAGGAACTGCATTTTTTCAGGAGAACCCCATCCTAACTGACTGGGCAATTGAACTGCTCTGTAGGCTTCATATAGGAATCACAGCTCAACAGATTGCATTTAGTTGAATCCAGTGAGTAACGGAATTTGTTTATAACCCCTTAGAAGTCCTTGGCTGCACCAGCCTTGTGGTGCCTAATTACTTTTCTTGGGTCTGGGACTTTGTCTTTATTAGCCATCATACTCTGTGACTTTTACCTGCAGGTATGTGGTACTACTTTTCTTAACACTTGGTCTTTTAAACCTGTACAAAGTGAGGACTGAGTGGAGAACCGACTGTATTGAAAAGAAAGGATAAATGAGAGTAGAGTAAAAGAGAGAAGAAGATGAGAACAGATGTGTAGTGAGTCAGGTGAAGACAGAAGACCAGAAGAGAGAGCTTGGAGAGAGAGATGGCTTTGAACCCAGGATAGATAGAGGCACAGCCCCATCTGTCCCAGCTTTCGTGGCTTCTATAGATGTTTCTATTAGCTTACATCATTAACTAGTTATTCTTGAAGTTTTCTCTCTACAGGCACACGGGCCTGGAGAAAGACAATGTTTGGTGCACCACAATACCCTCTGCAGAAACCCAGTGCGTTAATTAGTAGCACTTGACAAGAAGTTTCCCCTGTCAGATGTGGCTGCCTCGCTTTACTCCCAGTATCCCCTTTTCCTAATGACTGGATACATCTGACTCACTGATTGATGGCTTTCACACCAAGCCAGAAGTCCCTCAGGCAGGTAGAATTGAGAATCACGCTTCCATCTGCCTGGGATAAACTGTCATTCACACTTTTGGAAGAACAAAACTGTTGTTTTCTACAGTTCTTCGTGCTGGGTATTAGGTATCATTTAGAGCTGTCTGGAGTTTTTAATTAATTTTTTACTTGCTTGCATTTATTAATGCAGTTTTACTGTTCATTTTGAGTTGGGAGGATGCTTTCACATGCTACAAATGTGCCTTGACTCTTCATAAGAACAAAATCAATTTAAAAGCAGATATGCAACTATTAATTGTTTACACACACACACACACACAAAACCCAAACCACCAACAAATAGAATTCATATTTTTGTGCAGTTCTATTCCAATAGGATCACTTCTTCTCTGAAGAATTCATGCTCTTCTCAATAAGTCTCTCATAGATTTTTCTCCCTCCTTTTACTTTCCCTTCCCAGATCTGTTGACCGTCATTCAGCTGCTTATTTATTTTTGCAGTTTCTGTTCCACTACTCATTGTTCAGCCATAATTAGTTTTATTCCATGTTTCAGACAGCCACCTTAGTTCAACAGGCTTGTTGAGATCCCATTTAAAAAAAAAAAATATTACGTGGTTTCTTCCTAATTAGACAAATGTCTTATCTCTTCTTCCCAGGGAGAAGGCTACCGGTCCTAAATCTGTGCCTTTTCCCATAGATTTTGCTCTTAGAACTGCTTCCTCCTCTTCTTTTAAAGACAGGTCCAGCTAGATTTCCTGTGTGTTTACTAAGTCCTGATCTTCACGTGATTCACACCTGCTTACGTAGCACACATACAGGTCCCTACAATGGACACACACACTCTTAATGGTTACTTTTATTTATCATACCTACTTTTTTTTCTTTTCCCACAGACATGTTATCTTTGCTCCAAGCAGCCATAACAAGTATGCAGGAGAATCATTCCCAGGGATCTACGATGCCATGTTTGACATTGAAAGCAAAGCTGATCAACATGCAGCCTGGGAAGAAGTAAAGCGGCAGATTTCCATTGCAGCCTTCACTGTACAGGCAGCAGCAGGGACACTGAAAGAAGTAGCATAGGATAACAGCTTCGGAAATCTCACTCAGCCAGCAAAGTCTGAACTGCAGCGTAGTGCTAGGGCTGCTACAGTGACCCAGTCCCTCCTGACTGCTCACCCTGTCAGACGTCCCAACCTTCTGAATGCACGTGGGCGTGCTGGTAGTGTGAGCAGGAGCTCTGTATATCAAAGACCTCCTGAGCTAGAAATTACTGCTTCTCTGATACTGACAAAACCGTAGCTTTAAGAACAACCCTAGATGGAAGCAAATTTGGGGGTGGGGAGAAGGAAGAATCAGTCCCCAATTAGAGTTTTCTGAAGGATCTGCCAATCTTGAGGAGCCATTATTTTGATGTACAATTACAAAGCCAGTTATTTGCCTACTTACCCGTAAATGCTGGTAATGCTGGTAGTAAATCCATACCAGTGATCAGCAGCACACATTTCAAGAGAAAAAACACACCCCAAACGTATGCTTTTTTCTTGTTCTGATAATTACTTTTATAATATAAGACACCAAAGGCATCTCTGTGTTTTAGAATCTATTCTGCAGGACTGGTGAATGCTCATTATATTGATTTGCTTTCTTTTCCTGAAAAAAATAAAATACTGGCCCTCCTGCTGATTGCCAAAGCAGTAACAGCCATTTCTGATAATCAGGAAAAACAGCTGCTTTTATGCAGAAAGGCAAAAGCATTTGCTTGGGGAGTGAGTGTCCTTTCCTCTGAAAGTCACTGTGCACCTCCCTCCTTTATTTGCAGTTTGGGAAATGAAGGTTTTGGAAGAAAAGCAAAAGTTGACTTCTCTGTTTCTTTTGGAGCTTTCACGAGTCCCAAACCCATGGCTCCTTTCGTTCCCATATTTTTTCCAGGACATCTCTTTCATGCAGATCTCTTCTTCCAGCTGAGGGAGCTGGAGGACATTGTCACTATTGGCATGGGTCTTGAGGTTATTCTGTCTTCATGTAAGACCTGAAGAAAGTTTCCCATCAGGAGCTGCTTTTACATTCAGTGTGAAACTGAAATGCATGAGAAGGTTAAAAGTACAAAATGGTTTAATTTGCAAAAAAATTGATTCTCGCTTCATTTGCCCTTTAAAGTACTTCTCATCTACATGCTTTACAACTAATAAAATTGCTAGAATTTTATTAAATCACATTGCAATTTGTGGGAGCTGATAATAACCAATTTCTTCTCTTATGCAAAATATACTACAGTTTTTCTCACAACCATAAATTGCACCAGGTTGTGGGAATAAAATCTTTTTTGTTTTACGGGGAATAGAACAGATGTGGTACTAAATAAGACAGAATTAGAGAAACAGGACAATTACTAGGCTGCAGAAGAAATAGTTCTCATCTCACATGCCTTGAATTCAGACAAGGGAATCAGAAATTTCTACAGTTCAGTCCTCTGGGCAGTTCTTCTTGGGGGTGTGTGCCACCAAGAGGAGAGGCTTTCATTGGCATCACTTCCAATAAGCCTCTCTGAAAGACAAAGGGCTGTGTACCTATGGATGTTGTGCTCATAATTTACGGTCAAACTGCTTCTCACAAATCGAGCCTTAGGCACATGAGGAAGAAATTGCGTGTCCACAGTCCACAGTCTACCTCTTCTGTTAGAAAAATTAGTGCTTAACTGACCTTGCCAGCATTCATGTACGAGACAAGAGTAGTTGATGCTGAGGACGTCAGAATGGTGACTACATTTTTGTGTTTCTCTTTACTCCTACCTAACTGGGTCCACTGACAGTTATAGGGTTGTTCATCTCCACATCTGCAACTTAAGGTGTTGCTGCAAGGTGTGACACCCTCTGAACAGTGACTGGTAGGTAACGGCACTCTTTTGTCTTCCTTTTCCTGAATCGCCCGCTCTTCTGGCTCCATCATGGCTTTATGTTAACTGCAACGGGCGGTAACTGAATGTGCCCCCAAGGAAGGGTTAGGATATCTGGATGGTGGAAAAAAGTCACTAGGGTCTCTCCCTTGTGAACAGCAGATAGCTTTGGAACTGTCAGCAGTCGCTGCTGTAGGACAGAAGATAAGGCAAAAAAGGAATTTCAAAAAAGGAAACATCTGATGAAGTGTGCTTCCTCCTTCGTTTACAGAAATCTCTTTAATAGTATAAACCAGTGAGCAACTGGAGAAACTGGTTGCTCATGGCTTGGATTAGTGTACTTTTCCCTGGGTGAAAAATTGGCTGGATGGCCGGGCTCAGAGAGTGGTGGTGAATGGAGTTAAATCCAGTTGGTGGCTGGTCACAAGCGGTGTACCCCAGGGCTCGGTGTTGGAGCCAGTTACGTTTAATATCTTTATTAACAATCTGGATGAGGGGATCAAGTGCACCCTCAGAAAGTTCACAGATGACACCAAGAAGGCGGGAGTGTTGATCTGCTTGAAGGTCGGGAGGCTCTACAGAAGGATCTGGACAGGCTGGATTGATGGGCTGAGGCCACTAGTATGAATTTCAGCAAGGCCAGGTGCTGGGTCCTGCAGTTGGGTCACAAAACCCCTCTGCAATGCTACAGGTTTGGGGGAGAGTGGCTGGAAAATTGCCCAGTAAAAAAGGACCTGGGGGTGCTGGCTGACAGATGGCTCAGTATGAGCCAGCAGCGTGCCCAGGTGGCCAAGAACTCCAATGGCATCCTGGCTTGTATCAGCAATAGCGTGGCCAGCAGGAGGAAAATTATTTTCTCCTTGTACTCCGCGCTAGTGAGGCCTTACCTTGAGTACTGTGTCCAGTTTTGGGTTCCTCACTACAAGAAGGATGTCAAGGTGCTGGAGTGTGTCCAGAGAAGGGCAAAGATGCTGATGAAGGTCTAGAGAACAAGTCTTACAAGGAGCAGCTGAGGGAACTGGGGTCATTTAGCCTGGAGAAAAGGGGAGACCTCTCCCCTCTCTCTCAGGGGAGACGTCATCGCTCTTTACAACTACCTGAAAAGGAGGTTGTAGTGAAGTAGGGGTCAGTCTGTTCTTCCAAGTAAGAAGTGACAGGACAAGAGGAAATGGCCTCAAGTTGCACCAGGGGAGATTTAGGCTGGATATTAGGAAGAATTTCTTTAGAGATGGGACAGGCTGTCCAGGGAAATGGTGGAGTCACCATTTCTCGAGGTATTTAAAATCATAAGTATGTGGTGCTGAGGGACTTGTTTTAGTGGTGACCTGGTAGTGCTGGGTCAACAGTTGGACTTGATGATCTTAAAGGTCTCTTCCAACCAAAACAATTCTGTGATTCACCAGTAAACATACTTTTCCAGTTGTAGTTAGCCTTTGAAGTTCTGTGCCATTTCCTTGCTGCTGCAAAAAACAGTTTGAAGTGCAGTTTGAAGCTGTAAGAATAAATTACAGCCCACATCAGGCTGAATGCACAGATGGCATCGGTTGCTTTGTTCCTCTTCTCAGCTTAATTGATAACTCTGTATAAATATACAATTCATCATGGCCCACTACATCCTGAGCCGTACACAAAATAGATTAAATCTACTTCTAGTTTCTCTATACGAGGGAGAACGATACCCAAACCCTTAAAAATAAGGAAAACCAACCACATACAAATGGTTTATACTAACTGATTTCCATAAAGTCCTATATTCTTGGTATGGAAAGGGTCACTCACTCGGAGCTGAGACTGCCTTCCCTGCTTCAATCAGTAGTACTTCCTTCTCTATACATGGGCAACCAAGCAGCCGCTGCTGTCTGCCCTGCCGAAGGCTGCGGTACTTGTGCAGCTCTGCCTGCCCATCATTTCAAAGCGTGGGTGTGATTTTGCAGGTTCTCCTTACAAACGGATAACACCAGATCACCTCCTCCGTTGTTCCCTAATTCTTGTTGCACAGCTCATTCACTCACCTGGCTGAAGAAATCTGTGAATCCTGTACCTGGCAAAACAGACCCTTCAGCCTAGACTGGGACTGCAAAACAATTTGGCAAAATTAAACCTGGATGAACTAAATATCACTTGGATATTGCTTTTTACAAACAAAGCCTTGGCACTTGAGGAGCAAATTCAACTTAAGCAGTCCATGCTTTACCTCTTCTGTTGGAAAAAGTAGGGCTTGACTTGGATATTTGGGTTGACAACTGTTTGTTTAGGAAACCGGTTTCAAAGGGACAATGCCAGGAAGTTCATTTCAGGTTCTCTTATGGTTGCAATGCCTTTGGTTTGCCTTTGGAAAGCAAGCCGTAACACTTGGTTGATTTAATGATGGCTGGAAAGTGGGGACAAGCTACATGCTCCATTCTCCACTGAGTAAGTGATAAACCCCAATCTAGTTACAACACAAACATTTGCACCAAAAATGGTAGTAATTCCAAATAGTTATTCAGCTGTGGTCATCAATCAATTGATGAATAGAAATGGAACCACCTAAAAAACGCTCTGCAGACCTTAAGTTTAATAAAAACTCAAACTAATTCAAAACCCTTGAAGTGTTTGGGATTAAGTGATGCCAGTGCTTCTCTCCACACCGTGTAATTTAGCAACCCTTCCCAAAGCTGACTCATGCATTAAGGAACTGCCTTTCTACAGCCATGAAATTAAAATTTCCCTATCCCAGTATCCTGATGACTGAAGTACAAGTACACCAGCTGAAGAAGTTTCATAAATCTCAGTGACTGTAGAGACAGAGACTGTAGGTGTCAGAGCAGGGCATTTGGATTTGTCTGGATTTTTGGTTCAGCCAAAGAAATTTGTCAAATCCAGGTGAAACTTTTCAATTGCTTCAGCTGATCTAAAACTGCATTATTTCATAACAGTGATGAAAATAAAACACACCGTGAGTCAGTGTATCTATCAAGGAAAAGAGATTGCAAGAGGGAGGTCCTAAAGCAGTCAATCAGCTCATTAAGCAGATGATCACAAGCAGTATGATGACTTTTCCACAGACCAGATTTCTGTTATTCTGTCCCTCTTCTATAGATAATCTATAAAATAATTCTAATTCTATCTAATTTTATAGATAATCTATAAAATAATTTCTGTATGTTCATAAGGGCCAAGAGAAGGTGAACTCTGTGGACTACATATTATTTGGCACCAGAAGAGGACCCGACTACCTGGCCAGCAGCCCTCAGTGACCTGAAACCCTTTCCTTGTGTGGAGAACTCTTGCTGTTCCTGTGCATGCTGCCTAAGAAAATATCAGGCATCAGATTTAAAACAAAGGGATTGCTCACACTACACGTGATTATATGGTGAAGCTCATTTCTACAGGAGCTGAAAGGTGAAACGGGTTAAAAAAAGATCAGACACATGCGAGGACAGCTCATACCTAATGATCCAGATGCAACCTTTCGTTCAGAAGGCCCTAAGGCACTTGGGAATTAAAACATCTGCGTACATGAAGGGATTAAAACATACCTGCTTCATTGCTTAAGTATTTGTCATGGAGAGATTATTGGGAAAGGCAGCACTTTGCACTGACAGCCCCTGAAGTGCTGCTGGTGGTCCTCTATACACGTGCATCTGATAGAAACCCATGAAAATTAATACATGTGTCTTTAAAGCTTGCTTGTGCTCCTCTTTAAACCAAGCTAATGATTAAATATGTCAGTCACGGGTCTTTTTAATAAAACAAAATTGATGGAAAGCAGAAATTGCTTATCCTGTGGTGGTGCCATTCAGGGGGTAAGAGGTGCCACGCAGCATCTGCAGAGGAGAGCTACTGCAGCAACTCCACGTTATTCCTAAGGAAAGCAGCAGCAGGGTGAGATTCTGGAAGATTCTGACTGGGCCTGAAAGCAACTGAGGACTTTCTGCATGTCCCAGGCAATGCTGTAGAAACCCTCAAGAAGGCAGAGCTGGAATCTACAGGTGACAGAACAATAAAAAAGCAGCTGGGGGCCTTCTTTCTGCAGCTGGTAGGAATAGGATATACTCAGCATGGCCTGTTTTTTCTCTCTCACTCTAAATTCCTCCGTTTTCAATGATGGGAATTTTAACATACAGTTAGGAGTGCTGTTAAGACAGCTGAATGATGGTGAACATCATGGACTTCCCTACGGCAAAGCAGAGAAGACAACACTAATTAAATGAAATACAGGTATCTTGCTTCTGCTGTGCTGTTCTGAGCCGAACCAAAGCACTACGTTCCTCACTGAGCAACACCTGCCGCACAGAGATTGTCCCCGGAGAAACCAGCTGGGGCTGAATTTAGTGAGTGGCCCCTTTTTTTTTAATGTAAAAGACTGTTTCCATTACACCACTGGGACTAAAGGCAACTCCAATCCAGCAAGAGAGGCTACCATTTAACCCTTTATTTATCTGCAAGTCTGTGATGTATTAAAGTTGAGCTCTAAGTCAAGTTCAGCAGTTACATCTGTTTATCATCATCAGGAGGAGGAACTTAGCCTAAGTGGTTTAGGAGCTGTCGGTCCCATGGACTGCTTCTGTATTTTCTTGTCCCAGCTACAATCTGAGAAGACAAGGCAGCTCCTGTCAGTGACAATGGAGCGTTTGTCCTGTGGATCGTACACACCTTTAAACGTTTCCTTCCTCATCCAAGAAAATCTATGAGCTATTCTTCAACCCAACCTGTAAGGCACCTCCATGTTCTGGATGAGCTTGCAGAGGAGGAGGAGGACTGGTTTGTTTGTTAGGCACTTCATGCAGGAGGGGCTGGACCTGGTTCAAGCAAACTGCAAACATGTTACAACATCCCATAAAGGGAAAGAACAGGAGAGGTGACAATGGGAACCGCATTTCACAGGAGGGTATCAGATAAGAATAGACTTGCTCTGTTTACATGGCACCTTCCCCAGATGTGCTTTGCTAGCTTGCTGACAGGAAGCTGCTGACGCATTCCTGGTGCTGCCATCCACACTACCTCCAAACTTGGCTGTATTTTCAGAAGGAAACTCAAGTCACAGTGGCTGGACACAGCGACTATTGTGACAACGTGCCCTTATGTAACCCACAAGCGGTGGGACATCAGGCTGGGGAAACAGCAGCAGCTGCAAACACTGAGCACTGAAAGATTGAGAAGACTGAGCTTCCTCTGAGATCACTCGTCTCTTCAGATATTCATGGACCCAACACACCACTCCTGAGGCACCACTCTTGCTTCCTCCCCTCTCTCCATCTCCCAAGCCATCTTTCCACCTGAGCCTGCACACCCTGGCACCTCCTGCCTGCACTGAAAAGCCAGCTCCAGCCCGCAGCTCAGACAGCACTGTCCTGGCACCTCGCCTCGCAGACGCGTGGGTGCTTGCGAAGCATCGCCCATTGCCTCAGCAGAGGAGTCAAACACAAGGGTCCTGCCTGTCTTTTTACGGGCAGAAGGAGACACACTTTGTAAGTAAAGACAAGTTCATTGCTCTCAATAGCACAAGCGCCCCTTTAAGTTATGACTCTACTGAAAGTAAAAACTTTGTAGAAGTGACGACAGGCTTCCGATTTGCAGAGGTGCAATTACAGAATTCTGAACGCTTTCGTGGTGGGCTTTGCTCCTGAGGAGTCACTCCAAATGTGAACTGCTTTCACAGAGGAAGGCAGAACATTTAAAGTTTGGGTTAATGTTTATGTATAGATCAATGTAACTTCATTACAAGGCGTTCTCACTAAAAAAAAATAAACCCCTTGGGGTCTAGAAGTGCCCAGTATCAGCTCTGCCTCTTCTACACAAGTCTGATTTTCAATAAAAGAACAAATTAGGTTAAGCGCATTGGGCTAGAAGCACATTGAGTTGGTCTTCTCCCAAGCAGTGAATTCAGCAGTAATATTGCAGTATCAATATTTATCATAAATTTAAAACACATTTCAGAGAACAAGGTTTCCTGCCGAAAAGTATTTCAGATGGTTGTAAGGCAACAGCCTTGTCTCCAGCTAACTTCGAATGACTTTTGTTGCAATGCAGCTTTTATTAATATTTAATAAGGAACTTACTTTTCAAATACTTGCTTCCAGTAGGTAACAAAAATGCCATTCAAGGGGATGGTTCCTTTTCATACGGAAGCACACTGGCTGCAGAAACCCTGCACGCTTTCTGGAGAGCCAGGACCAGCCACCATAGAGGTTGAGGAAGCAAAAGGGAAACCCCGCTTCAGCGGCATTTCAAACAGGTACCTGCTCCTACAGCTCCTGTTTTAGGTTTACTGTCTTCATTACTGGTCATGCCACCCTCGTGTCAGGAAAACAAAATGCTGAGAAGTCTTGACTTTAGGGACATAGGTTGCAATCTGTCCTGCCTACAGAGATGTTGTAAATTGTACTGTACCTGGTCATGATGACCAGGTACTTTGCTTGCCCACCCCCCTTACTGCCAACATCCCACCTTGAACAGCCAACAGCTGCCCTTCGCTTCACAGACACACAAACTGGATTTGCCTGACTACCGATCACCTGGCACAGGAACTGTGGATTAGTTTAGGGCGTCCGTGACACTATCTTGGCTACCTCAGTTAAAACAGCTACCCAAACTCCGCGAAAACACCAAGTTTTTATTAGCACAGAACATTTCAGGCCCCGAGAAGTGAATCCTGTTCACTGTGGGAATGCCAGAGGTTTTGACAGGGGACTTCTTACTTTTTCCAAGAAACCACAAAAATAGAAAAAAAGCAGCGGAGCTGTAGTATGTTCACCATTCTTAAAAACACCCCAAACACTGGATTTGGAATTAATCCAGTGCCAGTAAGTTTGTAACAGCTCAAAATTATTGGAGAGAACAATTTCTATGAATGAGACAGCCCCCAGGCAGCCACTCCTCAGACTGCTGCAAAATTTACGTATCTTGACTGGGCTGTTGCGGTAGAAAGCAACCAAGAAAGAAAGAAATCCAGGGGTGGGGGGAAAACCCCTTGGCCACAGTTTCCCACCTGTGGAAAATGCCCACTCAGTTTATTTCAATGTTGCAAATCCAAAGGGAAGTTCTGTCTCATAACAAAAGCCAAAAAAAAAAACCACCCCAGATGCAACCAGCATGTAATAAGAGTTTTATTGAATACAGTTAGAAAAAAACCTATAGAGCATGAAGACATGGGATTAATTTCTGCATTTAAGTTTCATGTATGTGAAGAATTAAACAACCATGCAAAAAACCATCTCCCCCCTTCAGCTGTAACTCAGGACTCTGGTAATGGAAAAACTGTTACCCCCTTAAAACAGTGTTACAGAATCACAGAATGGTTTGGTCTGGAAGGACCTTATAGGTCACCTAGTTCCAACCCCCTGCCAGGGACAGGGACACTTTCCACTAGAGTAGGCTGCTCAAAGCACCACCGAACCCGGCCTTGTTGCGGACACGTAACTCATTACTTTCAACAGGATCTTGTTCTTGAATGGAGATTAAAAAAAAATTCCATCTGCAACCGGGAAAGACCCATGATGACCAGGTACAGTATTTAACTAATACTCATGCCATGTTTAGAGAATGCAAGAGAAAAATGCATCATTATGTAGGAGAAGTAGATATTTTTTCAAGGCAAAATTCCTAATAAAACTAATCCCTAAACTACTGAAATGGTGACTTGATAATATCCACGCTCCAGCAGATCATCCCATGGAAGATTTTTTTGTCAAGTTACATCAGTGCCATGTAAAATGTATGAGCTGGAGCAGATGAACAGCCCAATGCTTAACCATGTATTAACATTAAATTCCAACTCCTCCAAGAAATATTGTACAGATATGTGATACTGGGTAGGAAAAGGGGCTTACACATGGGTGAAAATAAGATTTCTGTCACAAACATGCGTTTTTCATATCAAAATGGGATTCTGAAGGACAAGGTTTATGTGCACCTGGACAGTCAGTTCTGAAACACGTAATACGTTACCTACATGTGTACCATGTCAACCCATTCTGAAACACCGCAGCATCTCAAGACTCATTAATTACAAAAGTAGAGCCAGCCCATATCACGTTAACCAGCTTGTTAAACATGGAACTTCCAGGAACAAGAAAAAAAAGGGCTAATTTAACAGCAGCCCATATCACGTTAACCAGCTTGTTAAACACGGAACTTCCAGGAAGAAGAAAAAAAAGGGCTAATTTAACAAAAAGTATTCCAGTACATACTGGTTTGCCATTTAATCTCACTATTAGAGAGGTGAAAACCTTTGTGTTTCACTAATTTAAAGAGAATTCACTTTGCTTAGTTCTCAAAACTCCCTTTTGAGCAGGTATTGTGATTGCTTTGGTTCACCACAGCTGGTTTCACCTTCTCCCTACATTTACTAATAAAAGCTACAGCCAAACCAATATTCCACTGCAGTGTCAGCTACCGCCACCCATGTCACGATGTCATTTCATGGCATACCGGGATCAAGTAGTAGTGTGTTGAAGCCTGTTCTGCTCGAAACACTCCAATTCAGTATGTGATGCAGCTCTTGCAGCTTGATGATGGATGCAGACATACGATTAAAAAAGCTAAGAACGAATGCAGTTAAACAGGACTTACAGCAGTCTGTACGATAGACTAGCCTGAAAATGTATCCTTTGATGTTTTTTCGAAATAAAAGGCCATAGAAAACTAGCCTGTCGTTTGTATAACCTACACCTTGCCTGGTCACCACCAGGTCACCACCTGGTTGGTGGTTTGGGTTGTTTTTCCCCCCACTTCTTAAAACAGGTGGACTTTAAAAGTCATTTTATTGCCAGACCGAAGAAGTTGTTAATGAAACTCCTGAAGCATCTTTAATTTTGCACTGAAAGTATGAAGAACAGGAAGGAGTAGGAGGAACGAATAAAACTGAGGACCATGTTTATAGGAGCTTTCTTCTATTTATGACCAGCCCAACTCAGCTACCAGCAGAATGTAGTTTGAAGGAGTGTAATGAACCATCACAGGATCCCAACACCTGCAGCACGAACAGCAGAAGGCCCGTTCATCCACATCTCTCCATTTACCATACACTCACGCTACGGGAGAATAAGACTCGCTTCACAACAGAAATTCTGTTCTCGGGAAGTTGTTTCCCTTTAGTTCTTTAAAATGAATTTTACACGATGTAAACCAACTGCATGTGAGGATGCAAATAAATTGAAAATATGTTTAAAAATGTGGAAAACATAAGATATTTAGAGTGTTTATACATACATATGGATAGACACACGTTTGAACTGGCTTGTTAAATAACTATCATGGCATTTAAACGCTGCTCCTTTTGCTGCCCAAGTTCAGAGCTCTGCATGCAAGAACACAGATGGCATGCTTGTAGCTACAGCTATCTACAATTTTTCATCCACTGCAGCAATTGTTCTCAGTGTTACACTAATAAGAACTCCACTTGTTGATTAAGAACACATCAGGGACCATCTGTTCCATTGTTAGAGGACCATTTGCACACATACATTTTCATAAGCCTGCAGCCTACCACTTCACAGCATCTGACATTTTCAAATTTATCAGAAAAGAGGCATTATTAGAGGTTAATAGAATCTTTTAAGCAGTACTTAGAACCAGAATTTTTAATAAAGGGAGTAAGTAACCACGCTCCCTCAAGATTAGTGAGGAAACGGGATCTTTAAATGAAGGTAAAGAAGCACCAAAACAGATTTCATACAAACAGCACTGGTGTTATTTTCTTGGTGTTTGGGGGTGGTTTCTTTGGTAATGTATTTCCTCCTACTTTAGGCATGACATAGGATTTCAAGTACTGTGAGAGACAGAACTCTGAGCTCGAGTCAAACTAGACCTGTAAGACTCTCAGACAATCCTACTTAACTTCAGAATGCCTTTACTACGTCCTGAGCTTCTCTTGGCATTATTCCAGGTCTGCCAAGGTAGGCAGATGACCATCCGCACATCTCATCGGCCCTCAGAACTGCCTGTTTACATGTAGAAGACATTGTTCTTCTCTTAGATGTAACCCAAATAAAGAAACTATGTCAAGCAGAAAGAGAAGACAATACTACTACATGTGCTGCTGCTTGTGTCATCTTGACAAATATCCCGTTTTCAGACACAAATCTTTATTGACAGAGAACTGGAAAAAAAAAAGTTAAGTCTTGACTTCTGGCTTAAATGTTTTGCTTATGCTGTCAAAAAGAAATAATATTTTTGAAATATTTTAACTCAAAGGTGCAATTATGATTTGAGACAGACATTTTAAAGCCTGTGGTTTGTTTCTCCTAAGATTTGTCCTATGGATAAATTCAGTTCTTAAATCATCATCCGCATAAAGTAGAGCTACGTGGCAACAATTTTCCTGAGACACCTACAGTGTGTGCTGGCTTCTCCTACTACACATATCCACCTACTCTGAACAAAGATTCATAATTCTGAGCGTTACAGAATAGGACAGAACATGCATCATAAAGACTGTCAAATATATACAGCACCTAAGTAATTTTTCCACAGTCTGGAGTTTGTATTCTCTTATTGTGAGAATAACTTATCTCACAGATGAGGTAAGTTATCCACCATTTCACTGTCCGTTCTCTTTTATATTTCACAATTCAAATACCAAAGGTACAAGAGTAAAAAAAATACCCCTCTCTTGCCAACTTTGTTTTTACTTTAATCCGATCTCCTGCTTTTATACATGAAAGAGAGCAAAAGAGTCAGCAAGTACTGAAATCCTTAGCAAAATACCGTTTATTCCATCCCTGCACAGCCGACGGGTATTGAGACAAACCGTAGTTTCTGAAAACAAAAATGTCATATTTGGGTACCTTCTTATTCTAGATGTAGAACTGCATGCTAACCACTTCGTAAACTGAGATTTTTATATCTGCATTACTCTATGCTTCATAATGAGCAGTGCTGAATTTAACATGTGCTACCCAGATCCAACCGAACACTTGAAAAATTAACACAGTGGACTGAGAACACCACATCTATTTGGATAGTCAGGGCACAGTAGGTGAGGTTGCAAGCAAAGGGCAATAGCTTTTTTACTCTAAATTCCCATGGAGACATTCCAACTAGAATAAATACACTAGTGGGAGAAAGAGCAGG
>NW_010427229.1:0-14241 GCF_000710305.1 Buceros rhinoceros silvestris | reverse complement strand
CAGGAATGGCTATTACCCTTCAAGTTTACACCCCCATTTACTGTGCGCCAAATTTCTTTGTAGAATGGAACATATGATCTAGCATAAAAAAATGATTCTATATAAAAGTTAAATATTTGATTACAGTAGCAAGTCACCACTTCATAATGGGAAATAACTTGTCTCTTGGAACCATTATTGATCTGAATTCTCTTTTTTTTGTTGGGCATTGGATACTGGTAATTCAAGACTTGCCCATAACAGGGGCTCTGCTTTTCTCATAGTAAGCTCAATCTTTGTAGCCGTCATGTTCACATAACTCCTCTTTACATCGATTACCTAGAACAGAGAACACAGTTTACACTTCAATTTAAGAAACAGATTGCTAGATATTTGGGAATTAAGTCAAGGCAGAGTACCTTGTCACTAAATTTCGGTAGATGTTTACGTAGATGGAGTTCCCTTTTATCTGGGAAAGTCAGCCCTCTCCCACGCCCAAACTAGAAGCACATGCCTATGGATTTGTTACATACACATTGGCCTAACACTAACCTAAGCATGTACCTATGTAGTGTCAAGGGTTTTCTGCAACACACCATTGTGGTGCTGGGATTGAAAAGGACCTCCAGAGGTCATCTGCTGCTCAAAGCAGCATCAACTATGATATCACACTTGGGCCATTAGATTCAGATTTAAAGGCAGCTACTGAATGACATGCAACTGAATTTCTTTCCATAAGCACAATAATGAGGGAAAACAAAATGTTTTGAGAGAGAGGAAGCTGAGGAATGTGTTTTGTTGTGTTTTGGGTTGTTTCTAAATAGAAAAAAATTATACTTACTCCCCATAATTTCACATTACGATGAAATTCCTTTTCTCCTTCAAATACAATATGGATATTTAACTTAACAGGAAAAATGAGAGAAAATATTGTCAGGATAATAAAACATTTGACATCTCAAGCACATTCGAGCAAAATTTATCACATCATGACTCAGCTCCTACAGAGAGCAGAGGAACCAAACTGTCCCTCAGACACAGAAGTGAAAATCTGTTCTAATAGATTCTGATACAGTATTACAGTCAATAGTGACCATATATACATCCTGGAAGCTGTTCCATGGCTGAGAAATCAGAGAAGCATTTTAACACTTGTTTAATAGTAATAGTTGTGAAACTGAATGCTGTGAAGACAGATATTAAAATTACATTAAGCCAAATACAATTAAATTATTAATATAATTATTTACACGTATGGCAATGCAAATCCATCACACCCGGGTTTTAATTGCAGAAGTCAAATCAAAGAGTTTTTGATGCATTTATACTGCAGCTTTGGAAAAAAATAAAAGCACAGATGTCTGAACAGAAGGGAAAAAAAAGAAGCTATACATACTTGAGCAAACACAAAGGCCAAGGAAAAGATGTTACTCAAAAAAGATTATGTTACCTCTGCCTTGTAAATAAAGTAGAAGCCATATTTTTTTAACTTGAGGCTGCTGTAAGAATTTTTTTGAAAAAATAATTACATCTTAAGGTAGATACTCACCATTGTGCTATTTGCTTCAACATAGCTCAGATCAGGAACAGAGTTTTTAGCATATACAGAAATAGTCACTTCTCCTCCAGTCTGGTGCCAATCGTGCCTGCATGGAACTACTTTCTTACCCTATACAAGGAAAAAGGTACAGAAAAAAAAAAAAAAAGACTTAACATTGCATTCAGGAGTATTTTTTACAAGATTATTCAGGATAAAAGCCCTGGACTATTTTAATAACTAATAAGCATAGCTAATAAAGGACTATATTTCATGTTCACTGGAGATTACAGAACTCCACTTACATAACTTTTTACTAAATATTTCAGCTACTAGTCCCTGACAAGCATTAGAAGTAAGAAAACTGATGATTCTTCCTGTAGTCTTGTCACATCTGTCATAAACCAGGACTTCATGATAGAAAAAAAAAACCCACCCACAAACAAAAACCAAAATCCACAGCACTACACACTAAAAGTACCCCAACTAACCAAAAAAAAGTTACTTGTTGGATTAACTTCTTTTCCAAGACTACAGTTATCTAGCAGGTTTTAGAAAGGAACTGAACAAATAAAGCCATAACCCCGAGAAACCTTCATATTACTGCAAGAAATATTCAGTATTACCCTTTGTCCTCTTATGCAGGAAAAATAAACAGTGAAAAAACTAAAACAACAACAAAAAGCTGAAGCTGAAACCCCTCTGTTAGCTAGCAGCCCATTATTTCAACATGCACACATTTCATATACACAGTTTCTTAACATCTGGGTAAATTCTTCACAAGAATCCTCTTCTACTTTTCACTCACAACTTCAGCTTTTTGGTTTTTTTTTTTTAATCCTTCCTTTCTGTATTTCAAAATAATTCTTAAACACAAACATTAATCTTCAAAGCAAGCAGCAGCTTTATGACTTGAGAAGTAAGTAGAATGAGGTAACAGAACTACTCTCTCTAACACAGTTTTATTTGCTTACATTAAACGATACTGATGTTTTCAAACCCATTTTGCCTCAGCAATACACAATGCATTCTCAACAAGAATTTCGTGTTCACCTGCATCCAACACGTGACCAGCTAATGTTTTTTGAGTAAGTGTTCAGCTCTATTATTATGTTCTACAACATTCTCTAATAACTTTTTTAAAGCTTGAATGGGAATATTTTTCACCTTGTGATTTCTGCAGTTTGTTCCCAATATTGCAATGAAATACCTACAAACTAAACAGATGCTCTCTCTCTATTTGTTATAGTGGTAGCTAAACCATAAAGCTCAGTTACATTCAGATCAAAAAACATTCAGATGTGTAAACAGGATCTGAATTAGATAGAAGGAGACCCTTCCATCCCTGCTCCCCACTCATGAAACATCGACCTCATCTGCGCTGCCATCCCTACCCTAAACAAAACTCCACTGCTCTGAATGACACTGCAAGTACAGCTCATTTTACTACAGAACATGTATGGCTACTCTCTTCATGGTCTTTGGGAGAGCAAAGACTTATAATAATCTTATTTTAAGGTAATATACATGGAATATATCCTGTGTGGAATACTTTAGACTATCCTAACGAAGCACAAAAGACTGATGTTTTTCTCTGAATTTCTCAACAACACTTTTAATATGATACTGTACATATCACTAAAAAGAAAGAAGGTATACTTCTACCACAGAGTACCTTAAACTCCATTTCTTTGCCATGCTGTGCATAATATCTACCATTTTATTTCAGAGGTAGCGATCTGTAACAGCTCACCTACAGTAGTAACTCTATCAAACCACTAACTCTATTTCGGTATTCAAAGTTCAGAATGGGCAGCTACAGAACGCAGCGTTAATGCTACTTACCGCATCCTTTTTAGTCCATGCGTGTGTTCCTGTTGTGCAGCCTTCTTGAGCTAAAAACGTATTGAAGTCAGACGTTTTTCTTTTACAACAGCTCCAATACTTCATCCTTCAAAGTTTGCAAAGTGATTAACAATATTTAGGACTGTATTTACTGTGAATTCTTAACATCTTTCCTTTATACAAGTTTACTGTTAATTTAGAATGCCTTCTTCAGGCATTGCCATTTTTGACTGAAGAAATACAGAATGAAAACAAGGCATCATCTACACAGAAAGCAGGAACACAACACAGACTATGTAAAAAAGTTAATGTTAACTGACTACTAACCCTTCATGGAATATAGGTACACCAGAATGGTATATACAGACTTCTTCCGTGCTGTGTGGTCCCTCGTATGTCTAGTAAAACAAAACATTTAAAGTGTATTACTGTTATAGGATGTGGGCCAGAGGAAGAGACAAAATAAGACACAATCCACAACAGAAACACTGCACAAAGCACTAGGAAGTATTTGAGTAAATAATCTAGATCTAATGGCTTGCCTTAGCTTTTCAAAGTAACCATTCAACCTTCACTCACAGAAGGTTCCCTGGCACTCCTAACAAGCTATGCTTTGTGTCACATCAGTGGTGACTTCATCTATGCTCATAAAGATCACTTTGGATCCTCAGAGATAATCTATCTTTAAAAATACTCTGAATATTCAGAGAAACCAAGTACTTAACTGGAAAATAAATTAAACTTATTATTCATAAACATGGGTGCTCACAAGGAACATACAACTCTGCCCTGAATACGAGATCAGTTCTTCCTAACAAAAGATATGCCCTAAGTTCTCCTTCCAACAGAGTTTCAGTAGAAAACGCAAAACCTGTCAGGTGTCCAGTGAAATATATGAATTCTACTGTCCCATTCTGTACAACACAAGGGCATCAGTGTGAAAACTTTCAGGTTAAATGACTATATAATATACTCATTTTGGTGCATTTTCTTTGTGGGTTCCTCTGGCAGAAAGCATTGATTGGTAAGATCTGCGGATGCTTCTGACCTATACACATACTAACAAGAGGAATTCAAGTGTTATCAGTAAGCCACCTCTCACCAATATTATAAGTTGAAACATGTCAGTATCAGGGGTTTGGCAAGCTTACTCACGAGAGATCCAGGACAGGCTTAAAAACCCACCATCTCGGACTTACTGCATGCACGGTACAAAACAGCCCATATTTGTCCATACTTGAGTGTGTTATCAAACATGCATTCGTGAAACCTGATGGACTTTGTGTCATTTCCAAATCAATTCGTAGCACATGAAAAAACATGCAAAAAAGGAAAACAAAACTGCACACTTAACAGCACAGTAGCTAGGTTTAGGAGTGGAAATGAATCACTTACTTTTGAACAGCCTGCATTCTTACACGCTGTCCCAATCTTGATTTCATCACCATCTTCCTCTGTAAACAGAAATGTATTATAGGAAACAGCAACTGAATTGTATAATGGACTAAATATTTTGCTTTTAGTAAGAATTAAAATCAGATAAGGAGTAGATTAGGAAAAAAAAGAAAAAACTTCTCAAGCTGTCTATTTTCTGCCTGGTACAAACCCCCAGAAATTATACAACATTCCAAAAGCATTACCTATCCATCCAATTCTAGGTTCTATACCTTTACACTATTTTAAGTGTGTGTGGGGGTAACTGATGAAGAGGATTCTTACAACCATAGGGGAAGAGAACAATCACTCATCTTGTTTGGTTTTGTAAAAGTGAGAATGTAAAAGGCTCCAACTGCTGTCTGTATATAGACATAAGGAAAGAATTTAGATACCAGGTAGAAAGAAGAGCTAAATGACAGTTCTGTCACAAGGATAGAAGAGTATAAAATAGCCACAGATGTAGGTTGAAATTAGAAAGTGTTTCTTAAGGAGCGGTGTAGTTCTAGAATCAAATCTGAAACAAACTGTGGGAAGAACAAAAAGGGGAGAAAAACAGTCAAGGAAGAATCAACTAGGTTTCAGAGGAATTTCACCAGTTTATGAAACGCTTTGTGTGACATGGTGTTTGCAGTAACATAGGAGTAGAGTTCACTTCTTGAGAACTATTTCAGTCATATATCCAGAAATGGATGCTCCCCTCATGCCCACTCTAACCCGGAAATCTTAGAAAAGAGGCAGTTCAATTAATTTTAATGGCAACACACTGCTCCTAACATCCATGTCTCCACATTGTTCACATTTAAACTTTCATTATCATTCCCTAGACTGGAGGATATTTCCCAGATTACTAAGAACAAGAGCATAATTAAATTATCACTTCAGAAATAACAATAAACAACAGCATTTCATTTGTCTGTGTGACAATCAGCATCATATACCTATGTAACCTCCCTACATCCTTACCTTTTTTCTCTTCATTTTCTGATGACAGTTTCAGTTTATCGAGCGCTTGCTTCAAAGAAGCTGACACTTTCAGCTGCAAATTTATCATTGGTTCATCTGGGCTAAAAAAAAAAAAAGTCTGAGTATTCACGTCAGCTTCATGAACAATAATTTAGAACAGACAAAGTAGTAACTTTTGATCTTGCTATAAGCCACTTCTTTCCAATCTCCTTACAACAACGAACAAGCCACATTTGTAAATGCCAATTTCTACTGTTTACAGAAAAACAGACTACAAATTTAGGATGCAGTCTTGGCTTTCAACAGGAAATCCTAAATACTCCACAACAATAAGAATAAATCAGAGAGATGAAGGAATCTAAATACAAGCACACTAAAATTATTTTTCATGATTGTTTAACACACTAAACACAACTGCTGTTGGAATTCAAAGCTATGAGGCTTCAGATTGCAATTTTTGTTTCCTGTGAAGCTAAATACTGAGAGATCTGCCTTGTCCTACCCAGTATTCTTGCATCTCGTTCTGAAAGTTAGGATAACATCACCACTGCTACCAACACAAGCGCTGAATTTGGGAATTTTGACACCATATAAGATGCGTAACACTGAATGACCAAACAAGCTTTAAATAGGTCAGCTGACCACAAATTCAGCACAACTTGATTTTATATACTGTACCTTGGCCTTTTAATCGTTTCCAATGGTTTTGGTGCCTGAATTATGTGTTCTTGAAATCTGGGTTTCAGTTCAGCTAGCTCCTTTCGTTCAGAGGTAGTTTTGACTTCTGGTTTAACAGGCTCAGGAGGTTTCTCACTGTTATGGAGACCCTTTGTACAGCCCTATTGTGGAAAGCATATGTTTATATATAGGCAATATAGCTTGTTTGCACTATTAAAAACTAACAAAAAATGCAACAAGTTTTCTTCATTTATTTCTTCAGCCCCATCTTCTCCTTTAGCCCACTAAATACCAGCTGGAAAGGAAATGACACAGCTCAAGTGGAAAATATCTTAATTTGGACATATGTTAAAGAAAAAACACACACTTTCTGTAATTGACAAGAGTAAAAAAAAAATTGACCTGCCTACACTGTTAGCAAGTGTCTAAATAGGTTTTGATAGAACTAATTATAACCATTAAAGCTTGAAAATGTGAGTCCATTTCAACATTATATCAAGAAAGATAATATGTGCAAGATGTAAGAGTTTTCACAAAGTGTGTGAATTTTAAATATGTGAGCAGATGTACCATTTAATATTTATTACTGTCATTTGCAAGTCTAAAAATTGTAAATAATCATGAGTACATACCGCAATGCTTAAGAAGTCAGAGAAGTCTGTTGTTCTTCTCTTACAACATGACCAACCCTATAAACATTTTGGAATAAAAACAAAACAAGCATGACTATTTTATTTGGCAACAGCTTATAAAAAGCAAAAGACTAATTCTATTCCTTCACAAGATGCAACATATCATGTTTAGCAAACAATCTTCTTCCCTTCTTTGGACAATGTTGTCATCACCTATATTAGCCAGCAACACATGTTACAGCTGCCATTTCTAGTTCACTCATGCTGCTTTAATCAGAAAGTTCAGTAAACGTGAGGCAGTATTTCCATGACAACTTAGGTACCAACTCTACATGGCTGGAAACAGAGATATTACTTTATCTCATAAAGTAACACATAAACAGAACAAAGAAATACTGTACCTGAGACTAGGACCTGTGGCAGAATGCGCAGGGCCCCTTCCTAAAATGAGAATTTTTTCTTTCCTTGAGCACTAGTCAAGACTTTCAGCTTATTTCCCACCACAAAGTGGGATATCTGCATTGCACAGCCTCCAATTTGACATCAATCAAGAGCATTTTTATTATATAAACCAGAAATCCAATTTTAGAGAAAATCATCTTGCTAGTGTGAATAACGCATCTTAGAACTCAAAGAACCTTATTAAAGGCAACAGTTTCACTACTAAATGCACCACCACTTTGAGAGCTTAAGCAGCACAACACAAGGAGGTTTAGGTAGGTGCTTCTAAACTAGCCTCAAAATATTAACTGTTTGCACAGTTGAGGAGACAAAAGGTTCACCCTGCCCACTTAGATTATCTAGAAGGCATAGCAGGAAGAAAACTGCTCACACAAAATTATGACAGATTTTTAATTAGGCCAAGAGATAGGATAAGAAGAGGCGGGGGGAAAGTAGCACTTTTTAAAAAAAATGGTGCACATGAGAGAGTAAACACAAGCTTTTGAGCTAACTAACTTCTGCATTTATAATTATATAGAAGATTTATGTACTGTGGTATGAGTACGATTATAACTTTGTATAAAAGGAATTGCCATAGTCTAAGTAACTGTATCGTATTTGATGTAACGGCACTTGTCCCAGTTTGTCAGTGGCACACAATGGCCGATTCCAGAATCATGTACAACATGAGCAACAGCTCACAGAGAACATGCTACCCAGCACCACCCACAGGCTTCCACGAGCCCCAAAGACACCACACTATCAGACAGGGATGAGACGCACAGCCAGTAGAAGCAGTTTGTAAATACTAAGGAAAAAATGCCTGTCCCAAAGCTTGGTTGAAGATCAGTTTGGTGTCCTAAGAAAGGTCACTTAGGCTACATCTGTATTAAAACAGTAAACAGTGCCAGCTCCATTTCTGATCATACAAAATCAAACCATTAGAATAATTTCCAGTACTGTTTTGGTAGTCATGTCTCAAACAATTCCCTGTAGGCACTTTGGATGCATCCTACAGATCTTGAAGAAAGAAAACAGCTTAATATAACAAATATGGGCTCTGAGTTGGCCTTAGCACTGGAGACCAGTCACAGGTACATTTAATTCACTACTGAGGATGTAGCCCAAGAATCCTGGACAGCTGCATCAGAGGCATGGGTGACCAGTCTCAACATAAGCAACATTCTCATTTGGCCAATTAACAGAACACAGTTGATTTTCTACAGTAAGCGTCATGTACACCTTAGCATAGGCACAGAAGACCAGAAGCAGCTGGTTTGAATTCCAAGCAGGTTAATTGGTTACAAGCAGGACTTGGTTACAAGAACTCTCAACACCTCCAAAGACCTACTCAGAGGACACGATTAAACTGTTGAGACACCTAAAGTCAGTCAATAGGAAAGGTGTGTCATACAGTTTTGTGTGGCATTTAGACCATACAAATAGTTTTTAACTTCTTTAGGTTTGAGTAAGTGTGCTTTTCTCATTTCATGGAGTTGCTCAAACGCGATAGGCTGAACATCAGTTTCTACAAGACTGAAAGATTTGCAATTAAAAGGGAAAATGAGCATATTGTTTTACATATATATATAACAAAAGACTTAAAAGGATAGTTGCATACTTACTTTGAGAGCATCATGAAAGACCGGCACACCTGGATGGTATGTGCATGAATCTGCAAGAAAATGAGTATTATTAGTATTTAGGCATACCAAGAATCTTTATTCATCTGATCACAAACCCAGCAAAATTTCACACTTGCCAAGTCACATACGCTGTAAGCTGTCCCATTTCTCCATGTGCACAAAATTATGACGGAAAATACAGACTCCGCAGAACAAGTGGATGAGTGCGTGCATTAAACCTAAATAATCAAGATTCTTTACTTACAGGCATCTAAAACAAACTTCTATTTCCATATGGAGCAACTAAGCACTCTATGGACTACCCCTTGCCTCCATCAATAATCAGTCCTTATTCAGCAGAAGTACAAAGGTGGCACTAACACAAAATACTGGTTTACAGAATCAAATATATCTATTTGCACCTGAACAAGGCTTTCTATCTAGAAGCACTCTTTAAAAAAAACTCTTAAGAAAAATCTTAAGTTCATTACTTCATCCATGATCATCTCCTTTTTTCAATGTCTGTAGTATCCTCGGTCTATTAATTAAGGACCTGAACCCAAAGGCTAG
Organism: Buceros rhinoceros silvestris; assembly: GCF_000710305.1. Lineage (NCBI taxonomy): Eukaryota > Metazoa > Chordata > Aves > Bucerotiformes > Bucerotidae > Buceros > Buceros rhinoceros. The sequence goes on along the minus strand of NW_010427229.1, from coordinate 4,534 downwards.
TCTTCCACACAGACAATTTAGACATGCCAATACTATTAATTATCAACAGGTTCTGTACAAACACTACACTGAAATACAACTTCTAGTAACAGAACTGTTTATATTCATTACAGCTTTTTATGTAGCAACCGTTCCTTTTTTATTTAACATATGTATTTTCTTCAATTGTAATACAATTGCTCTGATTATCTAACTTCTCTTTGACATATACTGCGTGGGTAATATTTTAATGACCTGACTGTAAAAGTGATGGGAAACATGAGCTATCTCTCAGCCTTCAAAGCAAAATTTTCATTGTTGTTAGAAACAGCTAAAATTAAGAGTGACATAAATAGTTATAATAAGCCTCCATGAAAGAGTGAAAATGAACAGAATGCACATAACAGGAAGCAAGACAAATGAAAAATAACTTCATGAGTAATCTCCCTACAGATACTAAATGGGCAAAAAAACCCCACCCAACTGTGTTGTTTTCAGTCTTTGTAAATATGCAGAATTTCAATAAAACTCAGTGTCATTTTCATTAATTTTATATTAAGCGCCTAAGTCTAAGGCACTAATAGAGTCTGACAGGCATCAGTTCGCACCTTAACTCAAGAGGCACATATTTTGGGTGCTTCAGCAGCACTTAAAAGCACGTCCATGAACTTCTACCAACTCCTTTAGCTTCAGCACGAAAAGCTACTGCTGGTAAACATATTTTTACAATTTTCCTGTGATTATTTTGTATAAAGAACCCAGGACTTCACTGCTAAATCAAATAAAAGTAAAAATAAAAGCTATTCTTTTCCAAAAGTAAGGAAGTATGCCATCACAAGAATTAGTGCAACATTTTTAGAGACCAAAATCACCTTACCATCTATTTCCTCAGGGGCGACTATCCTCCCGTTCACAAGGCAGATACAGACAAGAGTCTATTTGTCCATCTGGCCAAGGCCAATCCTTTTGCCTTGCTCCCTGAAGCCCTCTCTGCAGGAGGTACACCACGGAGCAAACGGCAGCCCACTTTGCTGCTATCTCAGGAGGGACACATATATTCTACAGAAGATGCTGAGACAAGGCGCTCTGCAATGCCTCAAGCAGAGGCAATGGGACTTACCCACTAAGCAGTCTGACTGCCCTGCATACCGGAGGACAGGAAAACATCAACTTGTTTTCACTCAGAGTTCAACAACTCCTATCTGAGTAAAGTTTAATCCATAAAAGCATCACATCTCAGAGCAGCAGGGGAAAACTGGGAATTTAGGATACACTGACAGTCACCTGAACAGTTAAGAGCATGTTCTAGTTCTGATTTGTCCGAGTTCAGATTTCAGCCTTTGATTTCTATTCTACATTTTTTTAATGGAAAAAAAAAAAGGAAAATCAAGGTACCACTCCACTGTTGTTAATACTTTTCCTTATCCAGGAAAAACTTAAGGTTTTTCAAAGCACGGCATTTTCCCTCACCCTCAGATAACTTTTGGAGATGCAAGTACCACAATTTTTAGGTTGGTTTGGTGTTTTTCTTTTTTTTTTAAATGCTGATTTTATACCCAAACCAATCTCACTCCACAATGCACACGCTGCTGTCTGCCACTACCTTACCACTATATCCTTGCTTATTCATTTAAGCCCTTTATTAGTCTTTTTGTTAAATGTCAAAGTTGAAAATGGTATGGTCACCCAAACTTGGAGGTATTTACAGTTAAATCCAATTTCTCAGAGTGTTGGAAAAAGCATAACAAACAGAACAAACGTGATATGGCAAGAGTTTATAAATAGTTCACAGATAAAAGAAAGGCTCAGCCTGAGGAATCAAAAGCAGTGGGGAACACAGGATCAGAGGGTACACTTTACAGGCACAGAGTTTGAACCAGGCAAGGGTAAAGAAAACTGACTCTCGGCAGGCAGGCTCCAAAAATCCAAACTAGCATTTCTTCCAACTACATCTCTAACTCATGCCCCTTCAGAAATATGTAAAGTAAGTTTTCATCAGCTCTGTGATCACATTGATCCTGTGGGCGCAGCATCACTAAGTTTGATTTCAGGAAAAAGTGCATAAACAAACACAAAAGAGTATGTGCTTCTGTTCTGGCAATGGACCAAATTAAACTGTGTTAAGAAAGACCCAAGTTATAGCCTAAACAAACAATCAAAAAAGTTGCAGCAGGATGAAGAAATGGAGACAAACACATAAAACGTAAACAATTTCAGTCTGGTTTTGTTTTCAACTGTCATTAAGCAGCACTGCTTTCAAACCTATCCCAAAGTGTGCATGTATACTGTATACACAGTTTTAGTGACAAAATTTGACCTGGCCTTGAAATGGATTAGAAATAGTCATTAATAGGTTAAAAAAAAAAAAAAAAAAAGACAAAACCTACTACCAGTTTTGAAGTTAAGTTCTAGTTTTTGTGTCAGATGCTGTACAGGTCTTTAACAGCAAGGACTAACTAGTAGTTAACATATCTAAGATGCACATGAAATTTGTGCCTTGCCAGGCATGCCACAAAAAAGGGTAAAAAAAAAAAAAAAAAAAGTCAAAACCTACTACCAGTTTTGAAGTTAAGTTCTAGTTTTTGTGTCAGATGCTGTACAGGTCTTTAACAGCAAGGACTAACTAGTAGTTAACATATCTAAGATGCACATGAAATTTGTGCCTTGCCAGGCATGCCACAGTGAATTCATAACCATCCACTCAGTCACAACCATGTAGACATACCTTTAATGCTTTCCCTCAGGTTGTTTGTTCCACCTCTCTTTAAGAGGCATAGTCCTTCATGCCAGCCAGTTGCCACTTGCTCATTTTTTGGAAATGATCAGAGTTTCTACAGAAAATACATGCCTATATTATATCAGCCATCAGATTCTAAAGACAGGATTAAAGGCCTCTTACATCAAGCATCACTATGGGAATATACTGCAGGCTGAATGTAGAGAAAAAACCTGAGAGATTCAAAACCATTTTGGGGCCAGAAGGCCTTATTTTCTATCTATTTTTATTTAAGAAATATTCCTAATGATGTATTTATCCTAAGCTTAACTATCAGATTATGTCAATGCAAAATTTATTAAAGGGATAAACATGCTGGTGTTTAACACAGTATTTTGGAGGTATGTATCTGTTGTGAAACACAAATAAACATTTGAACTTGACAGCTAAATGTGGATTTTGATGCCTAAGTAGTAATCAGCCCTTTGACCTTGGTGAAGTTTATGGATGCCAAAAGTTATAACTACATTTACCTTTAGAACTGCTTAGCCTAGGACACAGTAGTTCCAGTCACAACAAACTTCATCTCAGGAAGTTGTTTTCCCCAATCCAAGCATCAGTCAGCACAGGGCCATGCCAACCGGACTGAGTCCACTACAACTTGATCACAAACACAGGAATGCATGGTAAAGAACTGGGGGTTTTTTGTTGTTGTTTTTTGTTTATTTTTTTTTAAATAATGAGTACAGGTCATGATGCCCCAGTGAGAATTTTTAGTATAAAACCCCCTATCTGCTTTGCCTTTTGGGGAAAAGGGGTGCAAGGGATGTTGGTGGAAGAGATCACTAAATGGAAGCATTCCACAACTGTGTTTGCTTTTACTAAAAGCTGTTACTAACATTAGCAAGTCTTACTCAAAATGATGCCCCTCTCTTTCAAAATACTGAGCTCAGAAAAACAAACACACTTTATGCCACGCTTCTTAATCACAGAATATGCACATGCTGGAACACGTTAGCCTACTTCTAATATGGAGGGTCACTAAATTAAGCTAAGGCCGTTCTAGAAATTCAGCCAACAGTTACAAACCAGCTGAGGGCAAGCCTACTGAAAACTCAGATGACCTTTCTGCAGCCTCTGTGGAATTGACACCTAAAGTGTTAGTGCTTTAAAGATGTTTCACCAGATACTGGATTCCCAGCATACATGGGGGAAGCACTGCAAGAGCTCACAGCACTTGGCAAAACACACCTACGTGTATCATAAAGCACATTTAATTACCTGCTGCAAGACCACATCCTACAACTGCAAAAAGCCAGGCTCACCGCCAGCCCCGCATTAAAGGGACAACTTCCAGCTCGGGCAGGTTTCGCTGTCCAGCTGCCGCACAGCAGCGGAGCCGCCTGCAGCACCGCTCCACCGCACGTCGGACCTCCCCTCCACCCCCAAAGCCACAGAAAGCACCGCACGGAAACACGAGTTCCCCAGGGCAGACGCGAGCCTGGACCAGCACCTTGCCGTAACAGACAGGCGAAGGGAGAGAGGGACACACACCCCGCACCGCAGGCAGGGCTCTCCCTGCCCCTCAGCGCTGACCGTCCCCAGAGGCCTGTGACAGCTCCGCTCCGCGACGTGGCTCCAGCCACCGGGGAGGACACAGAGCGCTGCAGGTACTCCGGGCGCCTCAGATCGCCCCTCGGCGCTGCCCTGCAGAATCCCTGTGACACACACACACCCGACAGACCCTCTCTCACTTCCCCCCAAACCGAAAGGCGGGACGGGGAGGAAACGGAGGAGCAACCCCGCGCCCCCCTTCCCACTCCGCCGCCTTCCCCCGCC
>NW_010427228.1:0-3147 GCF_000710305.1 Buceros rhinoceros silvestris | reverse complement strand
AGAGGGCTGACATCGAGCGGCGGGGAGAGGAGAGAGAGGAGAGAACCCCTTATCCCTCGCGGAGCAACGCCTGTTTGGGAACAATCGTCTTTCCTCTGTCATGGGGCTGTACTGGACTGGGTCGCGTTGGCCACAGGGTCTGTTGCTGCACCTTCGTGTCTGGAATAGCTAACAGCAACTGACAGGAGAGCAGTGGATTCACACAGGGCGCTCTCCCTCCCGTCCTTCTGCTTCTCGTTTGCCGCGGCTGCAGAGCTTGGGCCAGTCTGCATGCCCGGGTGTGGGGTAGTGTACTCTCGCTGCCGGAGGAGCTTGCCCTGTGTTACTGTCTCTCCTCCAGTGCTAAAGGCTTCTGGTATTGACAAAGGGACAGTGGCCAAGGGACACTCACACGACTCATTTTAGGCAGAGACTTATCTGAGGCCATTCAAGCATAGCTCAAACTTGCAGTACTCTGACTTGGTCTGAAGAACTGACTCTAGGGGAGGCTGTTTCCATCAGCAGCAGAGGGACATCGCAAGAGGTTAAATGAGCCTTTGAACTCACTAACTCACTACTTCCAGCAGTGCTAGGGGAAAGTGAGGAATGGTTTACATGCTGCATGTACAAGGAGAGCTGCCTGGAAGATCTAGGAAACTCAACACAGCTAATTTCTTGATTAATAAATTAAAGTTTTAGAGAGCAAAATAAGAAATGCTGATTAATGTATAAAATGTGTTCTTACAATGGTTGGTCAGGAAGTGCAATTCTGTCTTCCACTAAGCAGAATACCAGAGCTGTTCAGTAATACATCCCCATCTAGGAAGCCCAGGTTCTAAAACAAGGTGAAGTCTTCCCTACTTCAGTTTCTAGAACTGGAAGTCCTGCATACTGACTCTACTAGCAGAGGTGAAAGTCTGTATGGTTCTGGGAAAGCAGATGCTGATTTCCTGTGGGGTAGGATCCAGTGTAAACAGTAAATCTAAGGCTGGGTATGAGCTGCAGTAGTTAATAAGCACTCTTTGTAGGTAATGATCAGTCTGACCTTTTTTAGATATCTCTTTTAGGATGGAGTGAATAGTGCTGTAGGTGAAGTGCTGGAGTGAATAGGGCTCCTTCTTGGCTCTTTCTCTTCACCAACAAAACGAAAGCAGAGTGACTGGTTCAAATATCAGTATTTGCATTGCTCCACTTGGTGTGTCAGATCTGCTTTTAGAGTACTGCTACTAGGAAATCAGTGCTGTTCTGAAAAGTACTTGATAAATATCCCTGTGTATGTTTTTTAAAGGTGTTTCCATTAAAATTGTTTTTCCAGTGTCACCACAGGTGTTTAAGGAACTCTCCGTCTCAAAAACTGTTGTGACTCTACCTAGCAATCATGCTGCAGCAGGCTTGGGAGGGAGGAATAACAGGAGAGCTGAAATGGAAAAGAAACAGGTGAGTAATACAACATTCAAATGCACAGGCAGGGTATTTGCTTTCCTGACGTGTTTGGTTTTTTTTTTTATCTTATCTTTGGCCTGGAATCTGTTATGTTGATACTACTTTATTGACATGGAGGACATGTAACATGAGGAGGTTAACATTTAGGAAATGTCTGATGGAGGAAGGTCAGGAGCAATCGCTTTCTCATTTATTTGATGCAGTCTCTCTCCACTTACTCCAGGCTATCGTGCTGCCAAGCTAAAACTGAAACCAAGCTAATGAAACCCTCAAGATGCATTTGCTACCTCTGAGGGAAAAAGTGTACTGTAAAAAACATAAAAAAAGCATGAATGACTCAGTTTTCCACTTGCTTTAATAACAAGTATGTGTGAAGAAGATGATTTCTTCAGTTGTGCAGGATGTAGCAGTTTGTTTTTTCACGTAGACAGAATGAGGTGCTACAAAAAATTTGCCTAAAAGTAGCTTTCTGAGAATTTTTTTTTTTGTCATGACGATAGAAGATCAGTTTCTTGGCCAAGCCTAAAAGAACACACGGCGTCTGCCTAACGTGAAACAAAAACTTCAGGTAACTTCCCATTAAGGTGTTATTTTCTGTTGCTGTACACTTTATCCTTTCATTTTTACTAGTGGACACTACACACAGTTTTGTTTTTCCTTTTAAGGCACTATCTGTTGCTTTTTGGTCATCAAATGAACCTATGCGCCAGCCACCCACCTATTTCTGTTCACTAACTTCTTGAAAATTGGCTTCTCATGTGAAGCATGGTGATACTTGTCTGTGTTTAGTAAGTGTTATTGCCATACCATTACACTCAAAGCCACCTCTATAATTTAGTGCTATCTGATTGTGACTGTTCATGTACTGAGTCATAAACTTTAAGTCAGTGACCACACTGTATCTGGTGCTCTCCTTTTCTTGATTGCACCAGTGGAAAGGTCAGCACTGAAGGTGCTGATAACTCTTTTCACGTGGTTACTCTTTTGTCCATAACTGTTGGGTGAGGATGCTTCAGAGATGCATGTCCTTGCTTATAGCAGTTTATAATCCTTAACTAATATTATTGAGAAGTTTCTGTGAGGTTATCAAGCTCAGTTTCTGAGAAAAGGAGGTAGTGTTGGAACAGGTGGGCTAACAGGCTTGTTAACTGCTATCTTGTAATAGTTGTACTCAAGATCACTGGAGAGGAAAAAGACCATGCTTTTATTTCATTTTGGGAAACCTGGTCTTCGGGGCAATCACTTTCTTTTCTAAACAAGCAAAATAGTTTGGAAAGGCCTCCTTTCAACAACAGTGCTTTCTTCCTTCCTGCCTCTCTCTATGGTCTGATTGGACAGTTTGTGAATTTTAGAATTGTTAAAAAACACAACTCAGTGGGTTTAGTAAGCTTACTTGAATCTCCCCACAAAGAAACTAAATAAAACCTTTTTTGTGAGATGATAAGAACTCTCTGTGAAGAAGTGTATGCAAAACATTCTTCCTTAAAATGTAACATCTTTTAAAATTAAGACAAGTACATGCCATTGTCTTCACTCTTAGTCATAGAATCACAGAATGCTTTGGATTGAAGGGACCTTTAAAAGCCATCTAGTCCAACCCCTCTGCAGTGACCAGGGACTTCTTAACTAGATCAGGTTGCTCAGAGCCCAGTCCAAGACCTGGAATGTTTCCAGGGATAGGGCATTCACCATCCCTCTGGGCAACCTGCGCCAGTGTTTCACCAC
>NW_010427227.1:39170-39793 GCF_000710305.1 Buceros rhinoceros silvestris | reverse complement strand
GGTTAATAAAGTATCTCTGATCCTGTTCTGGAAGAGGAGACAGTGTTTGAAGAGTTGCTGTCCTGTTTTCTGTGCTTCTGTAGACAGCTTGATCTGTATTCCTTCAAGTATTTGGTAGCCTCTGTATTTTCCCTCAAGTCTTTTAGTTCCTCATTTTTTTGATGTAGCTTTTCCATGCAGCCAGTGCGGATACTAGTCTTCATTTATGTTGGATGTGTTCCTCCTATCAATATTCAAAGACTTTTTAAGTGTATATATTATGGAATCAAGAAGGATTGATCAGAAATAAATTTTGGAGGTCATCTAGGCCAACCTCCTGTTTTGAGCAGAGCCGTAGCCAGCATTATGTCAGATCAGCTTGTGTTTTTTTCCAGCTGAGTCTTGAAATCTCCTGTCTTGGTTGTGAAAACCTGTTTGGGTAAACCGTTCCAGTGCTATGCTGTGTAGAGAGAAAGTGGGTCCTAATAGCAAATGATGACTGGGGATGGATATATCAAACTTCCTGTATTACCTGGCTGCTGTCATCTGTGTTTTCCCTTTCAAATAGTTGCAGTGTGGTGGTAGGTGATCCCTGGATGCATCTGGGCACCTAAGTATCCGGTGCAATCTGTTGATGTCATAGC
>NW_010427227.1:37459-38554 GCF_000710305.1 Buceros rhinoceros silvestris | reverse complement strand
TTTTTTTTTTTGTGAAAGGGAAGCTTTATGCCTGCTCAGCAAAACTCTTTGAGTATGTAGTATGTGGTAATACAGCATCTCCAACCCTTTGCACCTGGCAAGGAGCTTCCTTGAATAGCTGAAGTCTCTGAAGTAATTACCAGTATATATTATTTTATTTCTATTCTCTGCCTGGATGGATTAATAATATCAAAAGTTAGGCACCTTAACTGCTCTGCTTTTCTAACATCCTTTCTGTCCTGGGCTGTTATTTCCAGCCTGGTTCCCTGTCACGAAAAGGGGGCCAGGAAAATATATAGAGCTGATTATTAAAATTCCTGGTCTGGAAAGGGGGTTTCCCAAACCCTTTACAATTTGTCCAGCCCACTAGCTTCCCAAGAAAGACAAAATCCTGGCACTGAACCTGCCTACCACAATCCTGTTAGGGAGAAGGGGAACCTCCTCGAGTTCTTTACGACTTGGCCAGCCTGCCAGGCACGCACCGGCAGCATCACTCCAGCCTGCCTGGCACGCACCGGCAGCATCACTGGAACCGAAGTCCCTCTTGGTAACCCGCAAGATTGGAGGATATTTACCTAACCTTTTCGGGGACCCTCACTAGCAGTAACGCGAAGACAAATCCCTTCAGTATTAAATCAACAATAATAATTTATTGTGTAGATTCGTGACAAAATACAGGTTCGAATGATACCGGTGATTGGGTGTTGACTGCGAAATGGATTTAAAACAAACACTAAACACGCGCACAAGGCTAAACACACAAACAAACTTAAAAACTAAGGATTATTAATAGCTAGCTTGATGTTAGTGTTGAAGTGCACAAAACATAGAGCTCTTACCCAGTAGGCGTCCCTATGAGGGGGAGAAAACAGGTTCATCCCGTTGACCGATCCCAAAGTTTTGATGGTGGTCTTCTGTTCCCCAGAGTCCCCCTTTTGTTTGCCACCTTTTATACTGTTTTTCTGCCTTTGGGTGGAGTTGAGTGACTCTGGTCATTTTATTTTTTTTATTCTGAGTGGATTAAAAATCTCTCGCTTCACATTTAAAAGTACAGGTGTTAAAACATAGGACACATGCCCAGTGGGGAGCGGTCGT
>NW_010427227.1:33483-37439 GCF_000710305.1 Buceros rhinoceros silvestris | reverse complement strand
CACATGCCCAGTGGGGAGTGGTCGTACCTTGGAGGCGGGTAGCCTTTGGGATGGAGGTGTGTTTTTGTGTTATAATGACATTATAATGAGCAAAGTTCACCTTGAGGACACGATTTTGCCGTTTTTGTTGGCACGGCAATAGTGATCCATCTTTCTTGATAGAGGTTGTTTGTAGTAAACTGTAGCAGCCCATTGTTTCCTCCAAGAACAGGACCCACCATGCTGCCTTCGCATCACTCCTGTCCTCGTTCGGGGACACGGTACATTGCTCTTGGCTGCAGTAGGCCTTAGCCATGGTAACCGCATTCCATTCTTGGGATCAGCAAACTGCTTCATAACCGCTTCATGGCTGCTCTTTGTGTCAAGGTGTAAGCTAAAATCTGGGGAACAGCATTTCCTTCACCTCCCCATATTAGTTGTTTTCCCACATTCCCTGCTCCTTATTTAGCATGAAAGCAGCCTTAATTTAATGCTTTAGCCTTTGGATACAAATGCAGTACCCTGAAAATCTTTATCTGGAGCCTGAAATGTTTTCAGAGGATTCCAGCTTTTGTGGAACTATACTTGATGGGAACACTAGTATAGGTGCCAAACAAGGTGCTGGACAAAGCGCCTTGTAATGTATTTGGGAACAAGTCTGTGCTTCCCCCCTTGGTCTTCAGCTGTTGTTAGCGTTCCCATGTCATGTTGCTCTCTTACAGGCCTTCAGACAGAATCCCAAAGAACAGATGAGAACAGTGTCTAAACTGCTGTCTGTCTTCTAGAAGATTTTACATAATTTTTGGGATGAAGTTGGAATCAATACCTTTGAAATTAGATGTAACATAGTTTTTTGACATAGAAAATTTTTTAAACACAAAGACAATGTTTTAATACCTAAAAGCATGCATGTATTTTCACGTATATTTATGTATGTTTTATATACTCTCATTAAACTAAGCTGAATGTTATTGCAGGAACCCTTAGGGTCTGTTCTTCCCCTGCCTATCCCCCCCTAGTGAAAGCTAAGTACTAATTTGTACAACTCATTCGTTCAACCTTCTAGGTACAGTGTAGCTTTTATACATATTGCTCCTTGAATAGCCAGTTAATTTTATAATAAATATCTTTAATTGAAGATTAAATCTAATGAAATTTTGCTATGAGTTTTTTTTTCTGTCCTGGATGATTCCATTACTAGAAGACTAAGCATTCTAAGAGATTTTCCATCTAGGCATAATAACTGGTATATGGTACAAAACCTTCTTCAAGAAAGTGTTTTGTAATTAAACTTTAATATTTAAATACTATTTTATAGAAGAGCCTTTTAAGTGCCTTTGGCAACTTTTAGATGAAGTCACTATGGTACCAGAGGTAAGAAAACTAAGAAGTTGGTCACTAGCTTGTGTGTAATATTTCTGTTGACAGTGATAACAAACAGATAAGATACATGGTGAACTCTTTTAGTTGCTTGTGTGTATTTCCATAACGTCGCAGCCTTTTGTGTTAGCTGTTTTAGAAACTCATAAGGGAAAGATGAAGTGGCCTTTGATTGGAAGAAAAAGGAGAACTAAAGGTTGTTGGGTTTTATAGTACTGCAGACTTGTCATATCTGAAGTAACTTAGTAATAAGAAAAATGCTAATGTACTTACAATTTTAAGGAAATGTGGGCATTAAAATATCCTTACTGTAAGTGTCTGTGTTCTTTACCACTGCGATGCATCTGAAATACAGCCTTGAAAGTGAAAAAAAGGTATTTGAGTTAATACTGATGGGGAGGAAGCGGTACTTCCTTATCACCCCACGTTTAAGAGTCTTGTATTTTAGAGCAAGGGGAGAATTTAGGGCAAGAGAAATTATGATCATCTAGTCTGCAGTCTTGTGTGATGTTGATCAGTTGTTTGTGTAAGCTCAGGAGTTCTTCTGCCATCTTGTAATTTTTTGAGGGACTTGTATGATGTAAATGTAAAATCTAAAATGTAAGGTTGTATCAGTCGTAAGTACAAATGATCTGTTAAGAATTTGTTGCAATAATTAGTGAAAGGGGAAAGACTGCACAGGACAGAATGACATAAAAGTGGTCTTTGTGTTGTATTATGAACAAGTTACTTAAATTTGGCACACATTTGTTTTGCATTGTCTACTGAAATAGCACAGCAAAGATTTCTCTGCATTGCTTTAAGGAAGCTTGCTTGTGCAATTAAGATAATGTCAGAAAACAGTATCCAAAATTCTTTGAAAAAAGAGCTGTCTTCTAACTATGCTGTTGTATTGATACTTGTTTTTATCACCTCATTTTGAAAGAATTCCTACTTGTGCTCTGTGTCTGTCAGTATCTTACAGTTAACTAGGCAAAAATGAGAAAGTGTTAGATTCATACACCAAACAGTGGAAAAAGATCTATTCTAGAATGGCTTTTGAAGCAAACTCAGCTTAGACTTGTGAACATAATTCAGAATCTAAACAGATGTTTTGGTATTGATGAGTGACATAAGTTACTTACCTACAAGTCTGGAAAGGTAATTTAATTCTGTTAGTGTTAATGGTGATAGTTTGCTGTCTTGATTTAAGAAAGCATTTTTAGGTTGTATGTTTTTCTGCTAATTTATTTCAGTGCAACCCCCCCTACCCTCCCTCCCCCCCCAAAAACCTGTGGGACATAAGGTACTCTTATTGTACAATCAGAGTAGCAACATCTGTAGCTAAACCGCCCAGTATGTGCTTTTCAATGGCTTAGCTGAGACTGTCTGGATTAAAATTTTATTTCTGGTGGTAGTAAGCCTAAAGCTGTATTTTTAGGAGAGAGGCTTTAAGCTAAAATCCTTCAGTACATTAGTGAATGAGATGAAGAAAAAACACTTCGTAAAAACAAACCGACAATTTTCTTCGAAGTGTTTTAATGATAAAGTCTGTAACTGTCACCTTTTGGAATGGGGACTTGAAACTAGATGTGACTTTGTATAAGCACGGGCAAGATAGGCATCAAGAGTTTGCCTGACATGAGATAGGTGTGGGTTTTTTAAAAACTTCATTAATCAAAGCTCATTAAACCCCCAAAACTAGTTTACAAACTGAAAGCTGTACTTTGAAAAAAGAGATATGATTTAGTGTGGTTGTTTTCTCTGAAGATTTTGTCAGCAATGAATATACTTTGTCTACTCTTAGCTCTTGGATACAAGATGAACTTTTTCATAGTACCAGTAGAAAGGCTGAGGAGGTATCAGCTAAGGAATGGAGAGAGTGTTCCTTAAAATAGCTTTTATTATCAGCTGCTGTCACTGTGATGGTACTAGGTGTTTGTGTGTAAGAATACTGACTTCTCCTTTGGGTGACTAATTAGAGGCTATCTCAGGATGCTAGCTTGTCACAGTTGCAATAGTGGTTGTTTCATCTCTGAACTTAGGACATGGTAACTATTTAGAAAAAAATAAGGTTTTTAATGATCTTTCAAAATGTGTCACTATAATTTGATTACAGTTTCAACATGTTAGGCAAATAATGACATTAGCTTCACGGAAATATTCTATAGGTAGACTTTATACATCAGGTAATAAATGCAAAATCCACTTGTCCTCAAATTCTATTCATGTAGGACTTCATACAGCTGGGATAAGTCTAGGGTCAAGCAATACAGGAAAATAAGCTTTCTGGATCTACTTCTAGATATTTGTCTGAAATTTCCTAGCAACTTGCTTGACCTTAGGTTTTCATGGACCTTCTCTATTTAACCTTTACCCATTCTTAGGAGACCTGAGTTGAAGCATGTAACTACCTAAACTGAGACAAGCTGTGAAGATGCTTATGCCTGGGGTTGCCCAGTTTTGCTGGGGAAAATCTGGAATTCTGAATGATGGTTTATGTCCCTGAGTTTAACAAGAAACACGGTTAAGAACCTGGGGGTGCTGCTCGACAGCAGGCTCAGCGCGAGTCAGCAGCGTGTCCTGGCAGCCAAGAGGGAAAACTGCGTCCTGGGGAC
>NW_010427227.1:26712-33363 GCF_000710305.1 Buceros rhinoceros silvestris | reverse complement strand
AGCCGGTCAAAGTGGGTGACTCTGCCACTGTGTCCAGCATTGGTGCAGCCTCACCTTGAGTGCTGTGTGCAGTTCTGGGACCCACAGTTTAAGAATGATGTGAAAGTCCTTGAGTATGTCCAGAGGAGGGCAACAAAGCTGGTGAAAGGGCTAGAAGCCACGTCCTATCAGGAGCTGCTAAGGACTTGAAGCTTGTGTAGTCTGGAGAATAGGAGGCTGAGGGGTGACCTCGTTGCTCTCTACAGCTTCCTGAGGAGGGGAAACAAAGATGGAGGTGCTCTTCTCTTCTCCCTGGTATCCAGTGACAGTACATGTGGGTATGGTTCAAAGCTGCATCAGGGAGGTTCAGGCTGGACATTAGGAAGCCTTCCTTTATGGAGAAGATGGCCAAACACTAGAACAGGCTTTCTAGAGAGGTGGTCAATGCCTGAAGCCTATCGGTGTTTAAAAGGCTTTTGGGCAATGACCTTAATACTCGTCTCTTCTCCCTGGTATCCAGTGACAGTACATGTGGGTATGGTTCAAAGCTGCATCAGGGAGGTTCAGGCTGGACATTAGGAAGCCTTCCTTTATGGAGAAGATGGCCAAACACTAGAACAGGCTTTCTAGAGAGGTGGTCAATGCCTGAAGCCTATCAGTGTTTAAAAGGCTTTTGGGCAATGACCTTAATAACATGCTTTAACTTTTGGTCAGCCCTGAAGTGGTGAGGCAGTTGGGCTAGTTGATCATTGTAGGTTACTTCCAACTGAAACATTGTATTCTAATGGCCAAAACGATTGGTCAGTGTTGAGGGTCGAGGGACCGAGGTAACAACTCCTCGAATTCCTTAACGATCCCTTCTGTCTCGCTAGAGACAGAAGGAGTTTAAAGGGGAAAGAAGAAATTCACACCTCGGTCTGCGTTTGGGAAACTGAAACAAACTTTTAATAAACAATAAAACCACACCACTATACACTGCTATACATATATGCACAAACCGAGAAAGGGAAAAAAAAAACGAAGAAGAGAGGACTTAGCTAACCACAGTTCTTAACAGTCCGGTTCAAGGTCAGTGCTCTGGGCAGACACCCAGCAGCGAGCTGTGAGTGAAGACTCTGCAGCTGCAGACAGAGAAAGTAGAATTCTTCTCGCGGCGAGACCGGGGGGAGAAACCCCGTGCGGCGAGGAAACCACAGGAAAAACTCCCTGTACGGAACAGCTGTGAGTCTGAATATTTCACCCTATTTTCAGACGAGACTCACGGCAGGAATAGTTCACAGTCTGTGATCCTCAGCGATCTCTGGGGATGCAGGCCCTCAGGTCTCGGGCCTGGTCGGGCCTATTCGGGCCAGCAGAGTCGCAGGAGGGCTCCCTCCGTGCAGCGTCCGGAGTCCAAGAGGAAAGGCACTCCCCGGGCTGCTGCTTTTAAAGGCTCCTGACGTAATGGTACGTTCACCTGACTCTCTTAACCAATTAAATGTGGAATTATTGTACTACGTGGAATAATTCTGAGTCCAAGAGAGAGACACTCCTCCGGCCTGCTGCTTTTAAAGGCTCCTGATGTAACGTTACGTTCACCTGACTCCCTTAACCAGTTAAATGTGGAATTATTGTACTACGTGGAATAATTCTCATTTGTCCATTTCCCAAAACAAGGAAGCTTCAGCTCAAACCAGAACACTCAGCATGTAGGAGATGCAGATTCATTTCTTTCTCAACCTGAGAAGATTGACATCTGTAGTTCTTGGCATCTAAGATGAAAACGCAAACGCTAGACTATAAGCAACTCCAAGTGAAGACATCCGTTGGCTTTTTTCCCTGTTAAAACTTTAAACCTTTATCACAAAAAATACCAGGGTTGGAGATCAGAAAGATAAGTCAATATGTCATCATTGAAGCTTCAACATTAGAATACTGAGTATTATGAATGCTGACTTAAAATTCTGATACAATATCAAATGTTGGTGTTTTAATTTTGTACTAAGCACTTATTTTCATTATCCTAAATCTTGATTTCTAGGCCTGGAACCAGGGCTCTAGCCTGACTGTTCTGTCTGATAAGTGTGATTCCCAGAAGAACCCTTGAAGCTACTGGGGAAATTTCAATACTTTGTGTGCAAGGAGTTTATCTAAACCTTGGTACCTTCTTGCCTGTTGACTTGCTTGCAGGGTATAGGCCAGCTCTATGCGGGGACAACTCTATGTGGCTTGGCTGATTCTGATGGTCCTGCCTGGCACACAGTACTGTGCTGGTCATGTGTGGTGCATGGTGAGCTCTGCAAAGCCCTTGAACGTTGGTGGCAGCTCTGCACAGTGCTGCAGGGAGCCCTGAGTGCTTGACAGCGAAATTTCTCGCAGGAGGTGGAGCAGGGACTGCCTGTGAGCTTGTTCCTGCCTTGCCTGCAGTGTGCACTACATTCGGGGAGGAAGAGGAGGCACACAGGCAAGGGAGTGAGCAGCAGGGGAAACGAGGGGAAACACAGGTCTAGGACAACTCATTGTGGCCAACCCAACGTGCTGAGCTGAACTGTCGAAGACCCGTTTCTGCTCATGTATATGCATTGAAATTTGGAAATGTTAAAGCAATAATAAAACATAATAAAACATAAAAAAAACATTTTAATAAAGCAATTGATGATTGTGATCATGCAAGTATTCTATGGGGCTTCTACTGCTGTAACTGGCCACAATCTTTGAAATACGCTATCTGTATTGTGGTGTTTTTTCAATCTGACCAGAGAATTGTGGCATGAGACAAGCTGTTTGTAACAGGTGTCTGTGCCCTTCTCCACCTTCTGGAGGCCATCAGTGAATTTTCACATGGCTGGGTGGCACGTTCCCGATTCGGCTTGGAGGTGAAGATGAAGAGCTTCAAAATGGTTGTCAGTGTGGTCCTTGGCACTCTGTGTTCTGTTGAACTGATTCCAAATGGGTGATGGAAACAGATGAGATTGTCTGCTGTGTCCTCCCCTATCTGGATGATCAAGGTAGCTGTCCTTGAATCAGATGAGAAGAGGTTGAAGCTCTTTGGGCAAGTATTCCTCCAGAGTAGCAACATAGTCCCTAAGTCCAGGACAAGCATGAATGCTAAGGCCACAACCATTTTGGTCTTAAGGACAAGTTCTGTGTTGAATGCTTGAACAGCACCCGTCAGCCCTAAATGTTTTGTATTCTGAATTAGGTGGAAGAAGTAGCCTTTTAGAGCTGCTTCTGGGAAGCATTCCTTTATGACATTCATGACAGCCGTTGCATAGTTGCAGTGAATGGGCTGTGTTGATAAAATCAAACAGCTGCTCGTATGTGGTGTGCTGTTGGTCTGGCAGAAGGGCATGCAGCACTGGATGCGCATCCCCATACTACTTTGCCAGGATCACAGACTTGAGCGAAGAGGCTATTGCAGATGTGCCATCCATGTACCAGGTGTTGGATGTTTGTAGAATTTTCAGCCAACTTGTTCTGACAAGTGTAAGAATCCTTCTGGATCCCTTTCCAATATTGCCAAGCAAGAATCACTTATGCAAGCTTGGTGTTGGTGAGTAGGTCTTGTATTCTTTGGGTAGTACAAGGTCATCCAGGCTCACAGGGTTCGAAGGTGCTGTGTTTAATTCATTTTACCTTTGCTGGGTTGTTTTTTGTAAAGCTTCTGTTCTTGGAATTACAGCGTGAACTGCTGTGGTCAAGTTGGACGTGTGCTTTGGTTGTACCCTCCACTGTTTCTTTAGCTTGCCACTTTATCCCTGTCACAAATCTTGCCACTTCAGCATTTGTTGCCAAAGGAAGGTGGGAATGTTGAGTGATCTTGGTCACCTCTCTGTTCCTGGTGTGAATCTGGCCTTGCGTAATCCAGTGCAATGCCACAATTTAAGAGAAACGTCACCTTCACTGAGCCTATTGAATATACAATGATATTCATCACAAGAGAAATTTTCCCTGCCTTTTTGGCTTCAGACTGTCACAGCCATCTCACAAGTAGCAGCCACACTGTGATTTTTGTTGCAAGGTAACTGTGTATAGATAAGGAAGTTAAGGTCTAAGAAATAAATGAGTCACCCAATTTGTAACACGTGCTAGCTGATTAGTCACGTGATTGCATTTTGCTCGGACATCAGAGATGTACAACTGTTTTCACTGACTCATTATTAAAGTAATATTTATGTTAATTATGAGATAAAGGCAATTCAATCAAATGTAAAATACAGAAATTAAAAATTCAGCTGGCTGCATTTATGCCAGCCAATGCACAGGGGGGATGCAAGGCAGGTGGGGACAACTACAGGAGAATTTTGCTTGGGAAAGGCCCTTCAGCTGCTCTGGTGCTGGTACTGCCTTGTGCATTGTGCATACAGGGAAGAAGTGCAGCGGCAGCAGGGACTGCTGTGTTTCTGGCTGGCTTCCCAGGGCTCAGGAGGGTGTTGCCTGTGGTGGTGGGATGCCATGCCCTTAAGTCTCATAATTTAAAAAAACCACACCCCTGGCAAAAAAAAAAAAAAAAGGAAAAAGAAAAACCCCAAACAAGGCAGGAACAAGCTTGTGGGTGGTTCCTCCTCTGCCTCCTGAGAGACCTGTGGAGAGTTGGTAGCTGGGAGCTGTCCCATTCCGCTTGCAGGAATACAGCAGCTGGCTCACTTGGGGCTGTCCTCCATCATCATCATCATGGCTTGGCTTTGTGCACGAAGATTTGGGAAGGGCTTTACCCACGCTTACTGCAAGCGCGCTGATGACTGAACAGGCCACAGAGGTGTGGTCTATGTATTGACTGGGTGGAGTGCCAAGCATTTGTTCGGAGTTCTGGACTGACTTGCACCAGTTAAAAAAAAGCAGTGTAACGTCCACGTTAGGCCTTGGTGAGGAGGAGTGTGGTTTTGCCAATGAAGAATTTAATGACTTTGTATTTGCTGAGCAGTTAGGTGTGAGTGGGGCCACAATGGGCCAATCTTAAGAGCACAGACCTCTTACAATGCGAAGTACTAAAATATTTTTGAAAGAATTGCCTTGCTGTGGCTTTGTCAATGACCATTTAATTCCAAATTTGTGTTCTTCAGAATAATGCAGGTGGCATATCAGTTTAAGTGTTTACTTTCACCTGGTTTATTTCTACTTGTCCTTTGAATAGTGACATATTTTGCAGTAGCTTTGTGTGAGAGAGGTGTTTTTAAACTGACTTTTGTATCAAGGATATGATAATCCAAATATCTTTGAACAGACTAATCGTAATGCAAGTGTGCCAGTGATTATAAAGCCAGTTGCTAAGCCCCATGGCATACTGCTGATTTGGGGAGGGACAATAAATTTTGACTTCTGTTTTGTGCTAGTGTATACTCTTTCAAGTTACAAATGTGTCTTGAATGTTTATATAATTCAGTAGCTAATTCATCACTTTTTTTGTGATTGTTGTTAGGAGCTGAAACTACCATTTACTTTTTTAAGCGGACATATTCATGAACTTCGGATTCACGTGCCATGGACAAAATTGGGATCAGAACCAGTTGTCATCACTATCAATACAATGGAATGCATCTTGAAATTAAAGGATGGAGCTCAGGTAAGAAATGTGATGAATGCTTTTCTAATGTTGAGAGGTTGATGAGAATAGTGTCTTCTATAGGTCACTTTTTTTAAAGCCATCTGAAGAATCAGGCACACGAAATTGTAGTCCCTGTTATTTTCTGAGTGGCAAATATTGTTCTCATCACGGCTAGTATCTTCCTTTATGCTCTTTTTAAATTCTTTATTAGCTCTAGCTGTGTTCTTGCAGTTGTAAAAGCACATTAATAGTGCTCTGCCAGACTTCCCATGACTAACAAGAAATGGGTTTAAAGAGCAATGTAGCTCCCTGTGTTCTTCCAGATTCTGTATTCCAAGAAGCCATGCTGGTTGCTTGAGACAACTATGTGCGGCACCATTGAGCACTGGGCATTTCTCAAAAGATGTGTTCTTATTACTGAAGGAGTGCTTTAAAAATCCTGGAATGTAATTCTCTTTTCCCTTTAGAAGTTACGGTACTTGTTTGAGTGTACTTGTAAGACTTCTTACTTGTAAGGGTGTCAAAGGGCTTTTTGATTAATTGTTGACAATAATTTGTCCATTACAACATATCACAGGCTTAGGGAAGATTTCCTTCTGGCACAATGAAGCTGAAGTAAGCAGTGGCTTGATTTTTGTTTTATGTCTAACGTAGTTAACAAAAAGTACTTGGGTATATAATATTCAACTTGTTTTTTTAGTTGATGTGGTCCTTTAACTCTAGAGAGGTTTTGTTTGGGGTTTGTTTTTTTTGTTTGTTTACTTTTCTTAAGTCCTGTTCACATTTCAGTTTCAACAGAGTCCTCCAGTTACATTAAGGATCATGCAAAAGAAAATGCCAGTTTGTGCATAGCTCTCAAGTCTTTGGTCGGATGCTTGATGAGCTATTGACATTTAACATCAATAATTAGATATAAGCCAGCAAGAACTTTGCAAAACACTTTTCCATTACATTTGATATTTCTTGTAATATTCTTTTACAGTTCCAGAGCTAAAGGCTTTTGTTGATGGAGTAGAACTTTCTAGTCCTAGGTATGCCATCCGCAAACATAAGTTTGCATTTGTAGTTACAGTTAATTATTGTACGTACGTGCATGTGCATATAGACATATGTATGCACGCCAATAGAATCACCTGGTTGGAAGAGAC
>NW_010427227.1:25826-26457 GCF_000710305.1 Buceros rhinoceros silvestris | reverse complement strand
CCTGGTTGGAAGAGACATTTAAGATCACTGCGTCCAACTGTTTACCCTGCACTGCCAGGGTCCCTAAACCATGTCCCTTAGCACCACATCTACACGTCTCTTAAAAACTTCCAGGGATGGGGATTCCACCACCTCCCTGGGCAGCCTGTTCCGGTGCTTGACCACCCTCTTTGTAGAGAAATTTTTCTTCATATCCAACCTAAACCTCCCTTGGTACAACTTGAGATCTTTTCCTCTTGTCCTGTCATTTGCTACATGGGAGAAAAGACTGACCCCCACCTCTTTACGACCTCCTTTCAGGTAGGTGTAGAGAGCAATAAGGTCTCCCCCTCAACCTCCTCTTCTCCAGACTAAACGATCCCAGTTCCCTCAGCCGTTCCTCATAAGACTTGTTTTTTAGACCCTTCAACCAGCTTCGTTGCTGTTCTCTGGACACACTCCAGCACCTCAATGTCCTTTTTGAAGGGAGGGGCCCAAAACTGGACACGGTATTCGAGGTGCAGCCTCACCAGTGCCAAGTACATGGGGACAATCACTTCCCTGCTCCTGCTGGCCACACTACTTCTGACACAAGCCAAGATGCTATTGGCCTTCTTGGCCACCTGGGCACACTGCTGGCTCATCTTCAGCC
>NW_010427227.1:1128-25496 GCF_000710305.1 Buceros rhinoceros silvestris | reverse complement strand
CGCTCTTCCCCAAGCCTGTAGCGTTGCAGGGGGCTGTTATGACCCAAGTGCAGGACTCAACACTTGGTCATATTGAACTTCATGCTATTGGCCTCAGTCCATCGATCCAGCCTGTCCAGATGCCTCTCTAGAGTCTGCTGTTCTTGAAGCAGTTTGACACACCTGCGCAGCTGGGTGTCATGTGGAAACTTACTGAGGGTGCACTCAATCCCCTCATCCAGATCAACAGTGAAATGCTAAGTACTTTTCCAATGTTAAAGTAAGATTTTTGTCCCCAGATGTTCCATGGGAAATGTGTTTTAGAAGCAGCAAATTTCAACTAATTATGGAAGTTGCAGAAAAAATTTGTAGCCCATGACTTTGTGCAACCAGAACTAATATTTGATATTGGACCATGCAGATGGCTACTGCTGGAATGATCAGATTTCTTGCCTGCATGGTATTTGTAACTTAAATTTTGTGGTGCATACAGCAAAAGGTCAAGAGTCACGAATGTAAAGCACTCTCAAAACAAGTATTTGTTACATATGTTTAAGATTCAGAGGCAGGAAAGCATTTTTGAAAATTGTAACTGACGTTTGGACAAATCACTCAGTGGTATGTACGCTCAGGAGGGTAAAATTTGGGTCTGTGCCATAGAAGGATTATCTTTGACTAACAAGAATGTAAATGAAAACATTTTTGTGCTGTTGTCTGAAGATATGATTTAAAAAGTTGACAGCTTGAATTTTGTATCTTAAATTACTATTTGAAAGTGTTTTATAAAAAGAAAATATTTTGATATTCTTGTGTTCTGGCTTCCATTGTGACAGTGTAGTTGGCTAAAACCAGTTGTCATAAATATCTTTGTGATCTATGAATTAAAGTCCTGAATGGAACAGAACATTTCTGTGGGAAATGGTAGTAAAATGAACTTCCAGTGAATTTAGCTCCAACTGGAACTGTTCTGCCAAGAACTTCATTACCAGTGAAAAGCATAATTAGCAGGAAAGTTTAGGTCAGTTCTCAAAAGTATTACTGTCTTCATTCTGCATTTCCTTCCTGAGGTGAAAGCTCTAATGAGCACATGCCTAATTGCTTCTGAACAAAAAATAAAGTTTCGGACCTCAGCTTAGTGTGATGTCTGTTCTTTGGAAAGGGACTATTTTGAAGAATGTTTATTGTAAGATGTACGGGGATTAAAATACATGGCATTGTTTGAAGCTGCTGTCCGGTGGACCCTACAGATTTTTGTGAGCAAAAGAATTTCTCCCTTTGTATGTTTATTTTTGAAGAGTGTCAGGCCAGTGGAAATGGTTTTGTCCATCTGTGCTTAACTCTGTTTCTGTGTCATTGTCAGTTCAGTTTCAGTGTTAGTTTAGTTTTTTCGTTGTTGTTGTTTATGCTATTGTAGCATCTCCTCAGCTGAGATAGAAGTTTGGAGTAGACTCTAATGGCTCAACTTCTAGTTTTATGGTAATAGTCTCCTTTTCTAAGCAGAAATGTTATATTAGTGGTACATTCACCCAGTGATATACAAAATTCACTCATTTTAGTGAATTTTGAAGATCATTGCTTTTTCCCGTTCTATCTGTGCTTATTTCCTTTCCTTCTCTAGAGGCGATACTACAACTTCTAAAACCTGAATGTTAAATAACTGTAGCTACTTTATAAGAAAATGAAACTTAATACATCAGGAACAGAACTTTGAAGTGATTAAAACGGTGCTCTGTTGAACATGCTTTGTATGGGTTCTTTTCATAATGAATTTGGTTACTGTCAGCACTTGAAATAGAAAATGGGTGTGAGGCATTTTGCATTGCTTTCCAATGCCTGCTGTCTTAATGCAACGATGCCTTGAATGTGATCTTCTGAATCGCTGAGTTTTAAGTATGACCATTCATAATATTATCAAATGAAATATGTTAATAATATATGACAATATATATGTTAATAACTTCATGAGAATATTATTATGAAATACGTTGGTAAATATGATTTGAAGTGTGTTCTGACACGCATGTGTTTCTGAAGTTTGCTTGACTTGTGTTTGTTAAGTTAGGATAACTGACTCCCGTAAAACTGTTCTTCATGAATGTTTTGTGTTGTTTTAGAGGGTGTTTAAAGTTCAAGTATTCTTCTTATTACTTATCTCTACATATTAAATCTCAGGACTTTTATCTAGAATTAAAATCCTGTTGCTAAATTTCTGATGCTCTCTTTCCTCCTAGAGACTTTTTTTTTTGCCATTTTTGTTCTGTTGGATCCTTCTTAACTTTTCTATTCTTTTTTTTTTTTTTTGGTTCAACCTTGAATTCTGTGGTTTTTAGTCTTGGACAGATACAAATGAGATTCAAGGAGAAATGTGGTATCTGTACTATTGCTTCACTTTTGAGTCCTTGCCTTTAATCAAGTGCATCAGGAATATGTTAATGTCTGTGAAGACAAAAAACTTCCTCTACCTCAAGGATAACTGGTTATGGAATCAGGAAAGACTGTTAGATACAAGGACTTACAGGGGCATAGGGAAACCAAGTAGTTGTTAGGATCAGCATACAGACAATTAAGAACTCCTCTTTTAATAAGGCATTACAAAGAAGGTTTTGAAGGATTGTAATAACTTTGTAGTAAGAGTGGAGAGCAATCCACAAGCATGACTGTCAGCGTAACAGACACATGTTCTATCTGACAGTCAGCAGAGACTGCCGTCAAAGAATGATGAAAGAAATTGATCTTGACTGGGAAGTGATGGAGATGGTAGATGGGGTGTACAGAGAGGTTATGAAGGACTTTGAAAGTGAAGACAGAAGGCTTGTGTTTGAGAGTATAGTTATATAAAGTTTTTGCTTAGGTGGTAAAGCTAGCTCCAGGTCTGAAGCAGTGCTTTGCTGTTTTCTTCCTTCTCATCTGGGTTGTAGTAGTTCTACTGAATGTGGCTCTGTGGACAGCAGTGCTTCTTTTTGAGTGCTTCTGTTTGAGTGTAGGCATATGCTGTTCAGTGTTGGAAAAAATACAGTAAGACTTGAAGTCAGAGGACTAACTAGCAGTCTTTAGTGGCCCATCTTTCTGCTTTTTGTTTGCTCAAACAGAAGCTCAAGGTCTTTATTTTTGAGATATTTTTGTTTGCTACTTATTCATTTTCACATGATACCGTTTCACATGGTATCTTTAGATCAGTAAATCTGATATGAGGTTTTAACACTTGTTAACAAAGTTAACTTTAACATATTGAGAGCTGCCCTACAGAAAGAAAACTATGTTGTCAGTGTTGAATCATAATCTCAGGTTGATGATGAACATGAAATTCATCATTAAGCAGCCAGTTCATGCTTTTATTTGTGTTTTAATAGCTTAATGTAGCAAAGGGGATGCTGTCTGTTTCTGTGTGCCTACAAATAAGTATTTCTAAGTAACAAGGACAGTTTTCCATATTACTTTTAATTAAAACAAATTCCTTGGTTTAAATTGGACTTGAAGTAGTTTAATCTTTTCTTAAGGCTCAGGAAGGTTTGGCAGAACTTTTGGTTGGGTTTTATGTAATTTTCTATCAAGAACTCCAGTCTGAAAGGTTCTTACTTTTTCTTTGAATTGTTTCATGTGAAAAGAAGGGTTTTAGGTAGAAGATTCTCTTTCAAGATTATTATCTTTCTAAGGGAGAATCACCATATTCCACAAATCTCTTGCAAAAACGTTTAGTAAACCTACTCTTTCAATAGATGAGGCAGCAAAGGCCGGCTGCAACAGCTGCTAGAAAAGGCCTTGCAGAGCTTGGTTCAGACACTTGTTGTCTTTATTTCCAGTGTTTTCAAATGAGTGGTTGAAGCAGAGATACTGAACAGCTTTGTCTTAAGGTTTGCATTAATATTCATATATGCTGGGCAAGCAAGAGTGGCCATGTAATTTACCTATTTTTTTTTCTACTAAGCACTTCCATATGAAAAGACTTGAAAAGCAAGGTATCCAACATTTTAGATTGCAGTAATTCTCCTTGCAAAAGAAGAAATTGCCATTGCTGTGAATTTGTTCAGAGACGTCTGTGGGCACTTTTCTTAATACTCTAGCTGTAGAAATCCTTCCACTGCCATTGTGTTGCCTCAACCTGAGTAGCTGCCTTGCTTACCTAAGTGCCTGTTACCATGTTAGTGATCTATTTTTTTATAGTTTTCATGTGAATTTGTTAGCATATTTCTTTTTAAAGCCCTTTTCAGGGCTAAGTAATGGTGATTTCAAATGCCTGAAACTGATTACTGTGAACGGTATTAGCAGTCCTACTTGATTCTTTCTGTGCTTGTGCCTGGCCTCTGGGAAAGCTTCCACTGTTGGTGTGCTGCCTACAGGCAAAGACAGAAGGGCAATCCTGACCCAGCCCTAGTGCTTAGCCTGGGTAAGTGAGCCTTGCTTTAGGTGTTTCTGCTAAAGAACAAGACTTCAGAGAAATGAGCATGTTTGTTCCCTGTTCTGTGCAATACTGGGTGACATCTTCATCAGCAGTGCTGTACCTAGCTGCTGAGAACACCCATAGGGACGAGGCATGATAAACTGTCCCAGTATCTTGAGAATTCGTGCGACTGTTTATGTGCGAAGGATCTGACTAGGAGGACACTTTTCTGAGCAGCCAAACAGTGCATGACTGAGCAAGACAGGGAATGTGTGAGTGCCCCCTGCAACCAAACTTCCTGGTTGTAACATTTTGTCATTTTTTTTTTTAATTGTGACTGTAGACATGTGCATAAAAGATGTAAGCAAGATATGTTTTCTTTTTTTTTTTCCTGCCAGCTTGTCTTCCAAACATGCCATCTGGCTGAAAATTAAATGCTTTTTAGAAAGATGTAAATCTCAATAGTTTCATTTCTTGAAACATTTAGTCCTGTAAATGTCAACATTATACATGTTTAAAAAGAGAAGCCAAGTACACTGTGTCAGGGATGTTTACTGTGGTAGCAGATTCAGGAGCAGAAAAGCAGTCAAAAAATTTAGTTTGGGCTATATTCTTACGAAGGAGCTCAGATTTTGAATGCAGCTCGCTTCAAGAGGGATGTTGTCAAAAAGGTTAATGGTTGGACTCGATCTTAAAGGTCCTTTCCCACCTAAATGATCCTATGATTCTAAAATCAGCCTGGTCTTTATTACAAAATATATTGAGGTTGTATGACATCAAGGGTTTTCAGTAGTTTTTTGTGTTCAAATGGATGCACTTTGCAAATTGTAAGTGTAATGAAGAGAATCCAAGCCAAGGCTATGGCTCTGTGTTGGTGGAAGTGTGGCAAGACAAGGAAGCTGTCAGGAGCAGTGTGTAGTTAAGAGTTTTCCCTCCAGTGCCTGTAGCAGCTGAAGCAATAGTGTCTACCAAGTTGTTGTCTTTTTTCAGCTTGCCTGTTGTTTTCTGAATGAGACCTTCTCCAAGTTGTACCTCTTTGTTGTGTAGTGCAGGTCAAGTTTGTGCTTTTGAAGAAATCTCCTGGCTGTCAAGGCTTGCTGTGCCTTAACCTCCTTTGTGGGGTGGTCTCAGAACTAATGAGCTGTATCTTTTTTGGGTGGAACTGAAAGAAAAATATACCCTAGGAGTGTGGTAATGTGCTCCAGCTGCTGACTGAAATGGATGAGAACAGTTATCTAGTGTGAGTTGTTAATAGAATCAATAGTCTGATCACCAGCCATGGTGTGGTCTCAGATTAGGAGCATGGTGAATTCCCCCTAGTTCAGTTGAGGTTTTTTTCAGAAGCCATTCCAGCTGGCTAGGTTTGGAAGGTCTATGTCTAACCCACACTTAATGCCTACTTATCTGTTTTTCATTGTTAATGTGTCTGTAACAGTAGTCACCTCGCAAAACATCTTATTAGGGACATGGTGGAAGGACCTCTTCTTTTATTTTCCTCCTTCCTCCTTTATAAAAGCTCATCCCTGTTTTCTAAGAGAGTAGTAAAGTTGTATTTTCCTCTTATCTGAGAATTCAGGAAAAAGTTTACATGGTAAGAAAACAGAGTCTAAGCTTCCAGAATGAAGGATTTTTATCACTCTGTTCATTTTTATAATAATTTAAGCAGCAAACAATCTGCAGACAGTCTGGAATTGCTCTCAGAATGTAATCTCTCTCAAACTAGTAGAAAAAGGAAAACTCTGGCAGTGGAGCAAGTCCCTTATTAGACACAAATACCAGCACTTGATATCTATGTACTTGGCATGGATAGGAGACAGTAGTGTCTTGAACTCTGTTTAAACACCAGGATATTCTGATATGAGATTATTTGTGAAGAAGACTTCAGACTAAATTGGAAGAATTTTAGGTGTATGAGGATGTAGTGATTAACGTGGACACTAGCACAAGTAAGCATTGCAGCTGTGCTTCAAATTGCGATAATGAAATTTCTTAGGTGTGAACAAGCGAAGTCCTTATGCCTTTCATACTGAGATGGTTTGGTCTCATTATCGTGCATTGACACCTCAAGGTACGGTCTTGGGGTGTTTCTTCTATTTGTTTTGTGCTCCGATGTACTGTGGGAGCCTAATTCAGTGCTGGTAGAGAGCAAGAAGTTTCTGTTTTTTACATTTTAGAAGTCTAGCTCTAAAATTCCTGTTGTCTTATTCCTTCTGTCCCCTGAGCTACCTCTTTCTAAACTGGTTTCTTCGGTTTGCGAAAAATGACTGAAAGAATGACTTCATAATGCAGCGGTAGTTCTAAAGCTAATTTGATATGGTCCTACCTCTTTCTAAACTGGTTTCTTCGGTTTGCAAAAAATGACTGAAAGAATACTTCATAATGCAGCGGTAGCTCTAAAGCTAATTTGATATGGTCATTAGAAGTCTAGCTCTAAAATTCCTGTTGTCTTATTCCTTCTGTCCCCTGAGCTACCTCTTTCTAAACTGGTTTCTTCGGTTTGCGAAAAATGACTGAAAGAATGACTTCATAATGCAGCGGTAGTTCTAAAGCTAATTTGATATGGTCCAATTATCTTATAGCTGCTATACTGGTGGAGGACTGCTGCTGAAAACCAACTTTCTTCCATAATTAATAATGCCTGTCAACTGTGGGGATTTTGTTGAGGTTCAGGACCTCAGGTTCCCTAGTTGCCTTGTCATGATTTGTGGTACTCTGTGTATTTTAGTTTGTTTTAGGCATATGGACTAGGCTTCTTGTGATCTGTTCCAAATTGCTTTTTTGCTTTTCTAAAATTCAAATATTTAGAATGAAAGATCATTTGATTTTTATTACTCTTTGGCTACATGGGCTTAGACTGGCTCGTTGCCTTTTTAAGATGTCTTGTGGTGGGAAACATACCCTTGCCAAAGAGGAGGTAATTTTAAACAACCCATTGCTCTCCAAAAATCCAGTTTTATTGTCCTTCAAATTCCAGAAGAATAGAAATATATTTATTTACATATAAATGTGTTTTATACATGAATGTTTTAATTCTGTATACATGTAAGTATACATGAACTTTGTTTTAACTCCCAAATCAACGTCCCCAGGTTTGGAGATGGAGCTCTTTTTCAAATGCTTGTGTGGTACTAGATCTGTACCTCATTTAATGTATGACCTTTGTATAGGCTGCTAAACAACGCTGCAGCTGCAGAGTCTGCAGCTCAAATTTTCTTCCTTCAGCAGATAAAGTTTGAGTTAAATGGATGGTTGCAGGATATGTATGTTTCCAAGAGAGCCTTTTTGGAGTCCTTGCTGATTTACTGTAGAGTCCCAACTGTGTTTACAAAAGTAGGCACTTTGCAATTTATATCAGATTTATGATGGGGCTAGCTTAATGCAAGGAACATATCTTGAGCATGCCATCTGAAGTTAGTTGGTCTTTGAGACCATCAGCTGGAGATCTGTATTTCTCAAGCAGTAGGAGGAAAGGGTAATGCATATAGGAGCAGTACATGGAGGAAGGCTGGGACAGTCGGACAAATGAGTTAGGTGAGAGGAGATTAAAGCCACCTGATAGATGTGAAGGGGAGAGGGTTTTTTTTTTTTAGGGGGGATAGTGGTCCTTTAACCTTTCATAGCTTTATAGGTAATTCTAAATAAATTGTTTATTCAGAAGAGGGTAGCACACTTACATGAATAAGTTAATTTGTTTGCCTTTGAACACCTGACTAGCAGAGAAATCTCATTTATTTTGATGGAATCTTGTCAGGAAGCCTTATCTTGAAAAGATACAATTCTGATTTTGGATATGTTGGAATAGTTTTCCACATGTATGAATCTTTTGGGGAATCCTGCATAGTGCTGAATTTCTTGAATCTGTCATAATATTTCAGTCTTAGTAGTTTAATACATTATTATTTTTCCCATGCTTTGAAAATTATTTTTTCTTCAGAGCAGATTACTAGAACACTGTTATTTCATGGGTTTGTTCTAAAATAGAAGTGGATATAGGGCTTGCTGTTTTCTCAATCAGCTCATATTTCAGCAGAAATCAGGGCTTTATGCGAACATGTGTTTCTGATTTGTACTTTTTTACAGCCTTTGGCTTTTGGGCAAACACTTTAAAATGAATCTTTTTCACTTTCCCTCTTGTATTTTTGTTTATTCCCTTATTCATTTATTTATTTTATTTCTAAGTGGCTTTTTTCTAAAAAAAAAAAAAAAAGCCACTGAAAATGTGGACACTGGCTTCCTAATTTGCTTCTTCCTATCTACTTAATACTGCAGCTTAGTTATAATTGTGCTTTGATATTTGCCTGCAGAAGTTGATTTCTCTTCTTTTTGTAACCTCTTCCATGTTGTCTCATCTTCCTCTGTCAGTGTTGCCAGGTTCTGTAAAACATGATTTTGACAAAAACTTGTGAAATAATGTCTCAGAAGCTCTTCTCAAGCTTGTGAGTGTTTTGCCTTGATTCTTATTGTCTTCCCTTCAATTTATTTGGCTAATGGATCTCTCAGTACCTTCTGTCTTGCTTCCAGCATTAAGCCTACTTCTTCCTGTGTGCTGGCATGTGTGTTACTGTGAGGTGAATTGGTCAATTTGCTTATCTTGCAGAAAAGAGAACCAGCCCCCAAAGGTGATGAAATAGCTTGATTTCTTTGTTTTGGGTTCGTTCTTGGGGTCCAAACATGGCACACAGAGAAGACACCAAGTGTAGCAAAGGCTCAGCTCTGCATAGCTGTGTTATCTAAATGCATTTTTTCCCATCAGTCTCATTCCACTAAATTATATATTGAGTGGTTAGTTATCAACTGACCTACTGACCTGACCTTTCTGAGTGATAGACAAAGCTTTTTTCCAGGAATATTCTTCTGGGACTAGAGAATATTCAAGACCTGGTGTCTGTGTATTGCAATGCCATGTCAATGCATTGTGCAATTTCAGTTTGACAGAGGTGAATAACCAGCCTGGGTCCATTTTCAAAATGGAGTTCGTTGAGAAATAACATGGTGAGAATTCAGAATCTGGAAGTTTAAAATCAAGAAATGTTCATAAACATGTTCATATAATTTTTCTCAATATTAGCATTGTTGATGGAAAATAATTACTTTCATTTGCTGAAAACTGAAGTATTATGAGCTTGTTGCACATGGCCTACTGTTTCTGAAAGCAAGAGGTAGATGTCAATCTGTGGGTTTTTCCCCGGAACTGGAGAGTACTAAGAGTAGAGATATATTGGTGTAGAAGCTGCAAGCCATGCTGGGACTGCATCCTGACTGAAGCATTTAACCATGTCTTGGTTGTGGAAACTTGCATATTGTTGAGAATATTGTTACCAAATAGGACACAAGTAACGGTCATTTTAACCCATTTCTCTGTGTCTCTCCCCCCTTCCTCTCTTATTTTTGCTTCCATAACATTCCCTAAAATTGA
Organism: Buceros rhinoceros silvestris; assembly: GCF_000710305.1. Taxonomy (NCBI): domain Eukaryota; kingdom Metazoa; phylum Chordata; class Aves; order Bucerotiformes; family Bucerotidae; genus Buceros; species Buceros rhinoceros. The sequence continues at coordinate 15,723 of NW_010427227.1, read as the reverse complement.
TTGTAATATTTGACTGCAACTTGCCACTGGCAAGTTATGTTCTATTTAAACAAAAATAAAAGGTAGAAATCAAATTATGTATGCCAACAGCCGGAAAACTGTTTGACCCCCAAATATGCACATTTCTGTTTAGTCATGCATATGAAAACTTAGAAACCAATGCCAAATGTCAGTGTTAACAAAATCTGTATTATTTAACCAAACGCAGGTGCTTCCCTTTTCTGCATGGGTAGTCACGTTTCTGTGCTCATCTCTGTATGAGTTCTGCCCTGCAATACAATTTCACTTCAGTGAGCTGCCTCTTACAAGTTTCTTTGGCATTTAACATCCATATGTATCCCACTTCTGTTGTTGTTCCCACTTTGCCTGTGAAGTACTTAAAAAGTTGACAGTTCAGTAGTGTTGCCCGTGTGAAGGGGACAAGTTTTTGTCTTGCAGGAAGCTGGTATTGCTCCTTTTATTCATTCAAAGCTGTAGTTCCCCATTTCCTACTTTGCTGCTCTAGATTCACTTGTTTGGGGGATTGTGACATTAGTTAACAAGTGAAGAAGCAGCAGACCTACCTACCTGTTGTGCTGTATTGGTATGAAAGCTCGTCCTTTATACACAGTTTGTGTGTATGTATCTATGCGTAGTAAAGACAGCTTCCTATTGGACTGTTTTTCATTTCATTGTTTCTTGATGGTAAGGAGGAACAGTTGGGACGGGAAGTTTGAACAGCATGCTTTATGTAGTCATAATTTCACTGCTATCCACTTCTTAGTAAGGCAGTGATAGCAGTGAAGGGCTGTATTCTGACTGTTTTGTGGGCAGGCACTATCACATATGCCCAGCTGAATGGCAGTCTATGTATATTTAACGTCTTTCTTTCCTTCCCTCAAATCAAACCAGTTTTTTCTTGAGTTCTTTCATGGACCATCTGCATGTGTTCTGTAATCACTAGAAAACTCCAGACCCCAGACTGAGTATTTACATTATGTAGTAGAGCAATATGCTAGAAAAGTTTGCATTAAGATTGTAAATGTTGTAGTTGTTTATCAGTCAAACCAGCTGAATTTGCTGTGTGGAGAGAGAAGGGGAAGAGGATATGCAAGGGATTTCTAGGCTGCAAAGTGAACTTGGAAATTGAATGTCTTGTTGAACTCCTGGCAAAGCACCAGTTAGTGCATTGTTGAAATGTAAATAAAAGTTTTGTTCTGTACCAGCTAGGGCAGTTTTCAGTACTTTGTTCTTTGTAGTGGCTGTGCTGCTAGGAATATGAAGGGATAACATGTTAAATATTAGAGGTAATGCAGCAGTGGCCATTGTAATTTGCGTTTTAGAATTTTGGAGTATGTTGTGGGCCTCTAAGATGTGGTGGATTTGAATATGAATACACCGGAATTGCTTTTATTGCAGCTTAATGTGGTATGTTTCTATCCAAAAAAAGTCAACTGGTTAGTGGGTAAAAAACCCCTATTAATAATGCTGATGATTTGCATATGCGCATATATTTCAGTTGAGATTGCATATGATAAATTTAAACTATTTACTGGCTCTGGGACATGTATGAGTACAAAAGGTGTATGTGTGTCTTTGCGAACAAGTTTTCTAAAATCAACTTCAAGTGCTCATGTTGGAGAAAGCTTCATCAAACTTACTGGTACCTTCAAAAGGTGAGAGTGTTGTTGGTTGTTCAGGTCTTCTGGAAGTTTACTCCTGGCATAGGTCCCCTTGAAGATATTTTTTTGGCTCTGTATCATGCTTTTAGTATCTTGTGCTCTTAAGACTTTTAACTCCCAAAACAGCTGCTTTGGCATGTCATGCATGGAGGGACAGAGGAGTTTAACAAGCTATTGCGTTTTGAATAAACTTAAGAGAACTACTAATTGCGCAACTTAGTAGTTGCTTCAGAGTGACTGTTTTGAATACAATGACATGTGCTTCTGAACTTATTAATCCTTCTATGATACTGCCTGTAACATACGAGTCTATCACATCAAAATTAGCAGGGAGAATAGCACATCATCTTGCCAGAAATGTATGTGTTAATACATGGTAATTTTGGAAACATGTAAGTATCCCGAGTGTCAGCACTTAAAACCACAATACAAATGTACCTGTAACCTTATGTATTGAGAGATGATCTGTGGAGGCAACTCAGAGGATGGTGCAAAAATAAATCAATTTGAGGAACTGTGCTGTGGGATAGTCCTGGGCAGGTAACTAACTGAATTGATCTGTGTTAGCCAGCCAGCAGACCTGTTCCTCCCTGCCACGGTTCCTTTCCTGCCTCATGGTGCAGACTAAGGAATTTGGAGAGTGAAAGGTAGCTAGCATATCACTGATGAAACTAAATTTCAAATTTAAGGCTAAGTTGCATTCACTGTTACACAGCAGGGTTCAAACCAGCTGCTTTCAGAACAAGGTTGTTGGAGCATGAGTCTTCCCTGTTCATGGTGATACACCAGCTAGAAAAGGTTACTTGGTTTCTTTTTTGCTGTGAATTGGTAATTGGGGGCGATGTCATGGTACATATTCTTGAATTTTGGAAAGGAACTGATTTGCACAGGAAAGGAATTTTGGAAAGGAACAGATACAGATGGCGATAACTGCAGTAGAGTTGCATTTCAGAGCTGACCTTTGTTTTTTCAAGTTTATAGGAAGAAACCTCAGTATTAGTCTTTTCAATATACTTGATTACAGGAAGTAGAAGCCAACAAAAGTGGTTTTTTTAATTCTGCAGATGGGCAAGTGGATATGAGAGTTGACACTCAGGTACGGCAACCTTGCTGATTTATATTCTAGAAAATAGGTTTACTAAGGCAAATGCGAATACTGTGGTGTATTTCTCTTTATAAAGTACAGAGAAACTGACCTCCGCATAGATACAGGTGTATAAAGTAGAAAGATTAAGAGTAATCCTTGTACCTTTACTGATTTTACTTTGCTTTTTTCTCACCTACTTACAGCAAGGGAATGTAAAGGCAATACTCATTGCCTCTGTTCCAAGGTATGATCTTTGACATAATTCCTGGAAGTCTGGGGTCAGATTCTGATTCAGCTTTCCCTGGCATAGGTCTGGAATACCTCAGCTGATTTATTTTGGCGTGATTCCGGATTTGTCCCAATCCAGCTGACATCAAATCGGGTCCCTACCATCCAAGTTTGTTTTATGTAGTCAGGTGAAGAGTTTGGATTGGTATGGTTTAATGGGGAATGAGGTTAGGTAATGCATTTAAAAATATTTCCTTGGACAGGAAGTAGTTTTTCCTTGTTTGTTGATAGATTAAAGCATAGGTAAATTTGTTGGAATGTGTTTTAGCTCCACATTACAGCAAAACTTGCTATTTCACAATGAGCATGATTACAGATTTTGTAATGGGGAAAAAAAACCTGTAATTTATCCACTTTCGGTAAAAGCATCTTAAAATTAAAAAAACCCCAAAGTATTCTTAAGTCTTTCAAGTACAAAGTCTATTCTGAAATTATAGCTTATACCTTTTGGAAAGAATGGCATTTTCTCTGAAAGGGTGTGATTCAATTATAATTTATTAGATACAGTTCTTGACCTTAAGCAGAAAAATTGCCTTTATTTCCCTGATGCTTGTGACTTGCTTTGTATTATTTGTACTTGAAGAGTGGTTGGTGTACAACTGATGTAGATTGTGTTTTATTTTGAATACTTATGGACAATACAACTCTACCCTAGTGAGCTGCACTTTTTCCAAAAGATGGGGGAAATGTTCAGTTTTAAATGTACACTTTAATGTTTTTTTGCCTTGGAAAACACTGTCTTACCTTTTCACAGGCCATAGAACACAGAACATGGAACACAGGAAACTCTGCTGTGCTGCTGGGAATACTCTGGACCATCCAGTTATCTCAGTCATCATCTTAGTTAAACTGGGAATTTTAACTGTAAATATTTATTTTTTGACTGTGGAGAAAATGGGACAAACTTGATATCTCCATTGAGAAATACGATTTTTTGTTTAATCTCCTCTCCTCTCTTTAGCGTGTTTGTTTACTGGTTTTGCCTCTGACTTGTTAGGAAACTGTGTCCTGAGGTCATCACCTTGCCTTACTGACGTACCTCTCTTGGTTTCCTTTACCCAGGCACCTGTCAGCTTTGGACTAGTTGGTATCTAGCAGGGCTATCTGTCAAAATGCAAAGGTCCGAAGAGCCCAGAATGCTGTAAGGTGTCATCCTTCATCTTTAATTTAAGTCCTTATGCATTGTACCTAACTGGAGGATGAATAACAGAAAGCTGTTTTACCGTTTTTATTTTATATGCATGAATCATTGTTCTAGAAGATTTTGTCATGTAAAGGGCTCTGTTGATTGGACTTACTTAGTTTGCGAGTATTTTTAGTTAAAGATGAAAATGTATTTTGGTTTCAGTACATAGTGAAGCACTTTTTTTTTCTATTAACCTGTCAGCATTACGCAACATTTTGGGTTAATGTAGGTTTCCCTGAAATGAGCTAGCAGCTACTGCAGCAGCAGTAATGTGTAATTACTTATGATTAGGCCCCAAGCTTATTAGTGTTGATATTTTAGAATTGTGTTGATTAGGGACAGCTTTTCAAAGACCCATAGTGGTTTTCCATGCAGTTCTGTGAGCTGAGTGGTCTCCTGATCAATGGAATCAATGCTGCTCTGCTGACTGCTGTGGGGAGCAGTTGTGTCCAGTCCTTTGGGTAGGTGGGCTGCGCTTAGGTTTGTGTTTTATTCCCAGTGACAGGAGAGTGTCGTATTTCATGGCTTCTGGGACACTTTCTGTAGGTGAATATCATATGGACTGAGTTATATGTGTGTGTAGTTATGCAGCCTTCTAGAAGCCTTTGCCTTCCTTTATCTCTACTGGATTCCAGGTGTTTTAAGCTTTCTGCCCTGCAGTTTTTCCCCAGCGGGGCCTAATGAAGACCTGAAAAAAGGGTGGATGAGTGTGCTGCTGACTCCATACAATGAATTCAGCCTGTTTCTGATGGTCTTCTTTCCCATATGTCCCTCAGGTGTGGACAATGATGGGGTTGTGGGGTAAACGCATTGTTCTGGCAGTGGGAAGTGTCCGTATTTCCTGGAAGCTCTTCAACCCTTTTCGCAGTGTGTATTTAAATATGGCTCATTATATGATGGAGAAGAGGCTACAAGCCTCCTAGATAAAATGGTAATGGGGAGCAGGCTGCTGGCTTCAGTGCAGTCATCTGGTGTGCAGCTGAGATTCTTAGCAAAGGAGGCCAAAGGAAACAAGCTAGATGAATTGTCCTGCCATACTGCATGTGGCCTGTGGGCTACAGGTTGTTCATCCTATATATTTGCCTACAATTGTGAAAAACATGAAGATTTTACAGTAAAACTGGATAAAATACATAACAGCATGAGAAAAATCTGCTTAAGCCACAATGAACTCTCTAATTCTTTTTGCCAGCCTTCCACAATGAGGGAGCATCTGGTGGACAGAATAGATCAGGATCCCGAGTGCATGTCTAGTGGTTTCATTGTCATCAACAGACATCCCATTTTTGTTGATTTATTTTGTGCAATGAATAAACTTCATTTCCTTCTCTGTTAAGGATGTTCTACTTCACCTGACTTGTCCAAAACAAGCTGTGGTTGTATCTGTATAAAAGTTGAAAGCCATTGGGTGTCACTGAGTTAATGGTGGACGTTATTTTTTTATCTACTTATGAATAAACATTAGTTCTTTTCTTCTGAAATCCTCTATCTGTTGATTTTGCTAAGTCTTCTGTAGTTCACTTTCCCTCCTCAGGATTGTTACCTAAAGGTTAAGATACTCTCATCTTTTCTTCATTTGTTACATATCTAAGAGCATCCCACTCATAAATGTGGCTTATAAAACTGTCGTTTATTACCCATATACTGATTGTTTAAGCACTTACGTCCTCAGTAAAGTAAAACCAAGTGAACCGTGCATATAGTTGTTGGAAAAGCTGAGATTAATTTCTACTGGTGTGTGTATAATTCAAATTAACTTGGAAAAAGTAGCATGCTATAGCTGCTCAGTCATTTTATTTTTGGCATGTTTGATGAAAACAATTTCTGCAAAATGTTATTTTCTTTTTAGTGAAATTCCAATGTTGTTGTTAGCATTTCTTTTTTTTGTGTTGGAAAAAAAAGATGAAACAAGATACTGAGTTTCGAAGGACACATAGCAGTGTGTGCATTTTCCTGCTTGTCAAAGCAGGACCCTCACATTTTTGGCACTATTCAGTATTGAGTCTTATCTACTTAAGCTGCTGCTCTGTTGTGTGTGACTTTTGCTTGGATATCTGGTTCTCCATTCTGGACTGTGTTTCTGGCTGTGTTTGCTCAGAAGCATTGCTGTCTTCTTTTTCACTAATGTGCCCAAGAAGGTACATGAGTCCTGTTGCTGCATGGCACCACCAGGGAGATGTCCTTTGGGAGGAGAGAGCTGAACACATCCAGAGTTAGTGTGTCTCAAGGCTATGTTTCAATTCAGGTGTAGTTTTTTTGTGTGGGAAACCAGCAGAATATTTTGGTCAGACAACATAAAGTTGTCTTGCTTTCTGGAATGTCGGAATACTTTATTTGAAACAGAAATACCAAAATCCAGTTTTTCCAAAATCAAAGTAAACTGTGGTCCTCCCAATTAACTGGGTTTTTTTTGTTTTGTTTTGTTTACCCCCACCAGTCTTCATCTGGATCTAGTACTAAATGCAAGTATCAAGGTAATGAGACCACAGGAGTCTGACTGCAGTGAATTGGCCAGTGTTTTAGCATCTGGTGAGAAACAGTCTTGCTTCAGAATTGCTGGCTGATGAGCATTCATCTTCCTTCTGGCCGTGGTGAACCTGGCTAGAGGCTGATGATTCTGCCCCACAAATTCTTAGTTTGGGATGCAGTTATATGATTCTGACTCTATTGGAGGGTAAACTGCAGCTAATTTGTGTCTTTCACCGGCACCCCCTTGCTGTGGGGTAAGAGCTTGCATGCCCTTGTGAGGTTGAGAGCTGTGCTGGTGGTGGCATGTGCCTCCGGTGGGGTCTCCCAAGCCTGACAGGTCTCAACTGAAGGGTCAGACAAAGTGTGTCCACGGGCAGGATGGGCTCACTAGCCTTCGGGCAGCCATCCTAGGAGAAGGACAACTCTGACTCCAAACCAGGGCAGATGGAGCTCGTTTAACCTTGTAAGGCATCCATCTAAGAGAAGGATACTCTAACCAAACCTACGACCTGAGGACTTCGCTGTCACCATCCAAGCTCGCTAGGCCCTGGCAGATGAACCTCAGGTGTAAAGGGTGGAGCCAGTTCCACGCACGCTGCGCCTCACCTAAAAAATCCACTGTGCAGGCCTGAAGGGTGCACTCACATTTGCAAAGCCCCCTAGTGACATGATGTGTCTTTATTGTTAAACCAATCTGGTGATTATACTAATACCAAGATCCTGTTCTTGGCACTGGTGAGTGTGGTACAAGACCTGTGTGTTGCTTGCTCACCAAAGATGGATTCCAGCTCTGGAAGTAATTTTTAATGATATGCTGACACGGGTATTTCATGATTTCTGATTTAGTAGTAGGCTTCTGAACTCTCCTGAACAGAGAGCAATCTGATGTGCTCCTTTCTTATCTATTGTGGAGAAGAACTGGGAGGCACTTTTCTGGGTCCAGAACAAACAATGGTACAGTTATGAGGAAAGAGAAAGCTGTGGGGCTGATGCTGCTAGCAGTTTTGAAGAGATCCGCTGCTTTTCAGGTAGCACTGTAACAGAAACATGAAGCAAGTGTGGTCTGGTGGGACTGGACTTTTTATGAGTGCTAGTACCCTTCTTAAACATTGTCCTGGCACCACACACATGTGTTCCTTTCTCCATGCTCCCTTGTGTCTCATCTCAAAATGATCTTAATTTTTAAGTTAGTGTTTTTATCTGTTCTACTGGTTTTGACTTCTGCTCATTTTTTTGATGCCTGACCTATGAGTTTTGCCCAGCTAGAATGTCTGGTCATTCTATGTTTTTTGAATATGTAATATTCTTGGATCTCTTCACCCAATTAAAAATCATAAAAGTCATGATACTTGCATCTTTAACATGTAGTGTGTTTGTATTTTATACTACTGTTTTTTCAGTTGACGAAACATTTTTTTTAGATCTGTGCAAAAGGCTTATGTAATCTTGAATGGGCAGAAAGCAAGGAAATCCTTAAGTGGAGTTTTCTGCGGCTTTCTCTCCTCTAGGAAGACATGTAGTGCATCCTTACGCAATTTCTAAAAGTAACCTTGTGAACACATTCAGGCCATAATAGCATAGCATAAAAGCTTACTTTGTACATGATTTTTTTTTTTTTTTCATAATTTAACACTTGCAGAGAACTTAAATGTGTCATCTGTGGCTTGATAGAGCTTGTTGCACAAATCAGAATCTTTTTGGTATTTATTTTTATTCTTGAGTATTAACTCATGTTCTGTCATGTTTACTCTTACTATTGAATATTATTTTGTTCATTCAAGATTATTCTCTTCTTTCTGCAATTTAAGAAATACAAGAATATTCCTAAATATACATTCTACCTTTGCTGATCTTGGTTCTCCACAACACGTGCCCAGTTCAAAAAGAAACAGGGGCTTAATCTGTGTTCTGTTCTGCTTCTGAAAGATGCCATGAACACTGAAGTATGGTGCTTCTTGATTTTTGAGTATATACTGATTTTTTTTTTTGTTTAGAATCATTACTGATTAATCTTGCATGATGTGGAGATTTTTTTTTTTTTGCCTGCACTGCAGTTTCAAATCTTGTTTTAGAAATGATAGGAGGGCTGGCAGGAAGATGGGGAAGGGAGGACAGGGATGCTTCTTGACGTCCAGGTCCACCCATGCATGTTGGAGTTTGGTAGGATTGAACTTTTTCAGAATGATTCTTAAGCTTTACTGTCTGAGAGTTCTCATGTTTAAGCTTTCTACTCATCATTCACTTTCAATTAATACTTGTGCTACTTGCTACTCTCTAAGATGAAGTTCTTCACTTGAACTATTTTCTGCTGCCTGAGCTTGTGCCTTTCTGAACTTCCCTTCCTTGCTCCAACTATCTCTCTCACTCAAAAAAACCATAGTCCTTCAATATCTACTTCATATTGAATAGCAGAGATTTGTTGGACCTATTGCATAAATTATTTTGCCTTAATTAATGGAGTCCAAGAGCTGAGTTTTAGAAAGCATTCCTGTAGCGTTTTGAAGGCGAGAAGCATATAAGCACGCTCCCCATCACAAAGCCAGGCCTTAGAATCTTGTCTTTCAGTTCTGTACCAGTTTACATAAATACTTGTTTAATGCAGACTCCTGATCTAAACGAGGCTGAAAATTAGAATAGCAACTAAATAGAGGACAAAGGTAGTTTTTTATGAATGTTTACGGTATTTGGAAACATTCATTCCTTAAAGATTAATGAGTCTTAAAGACGAACCTATCTGCCTGTCTGACAAAACCAGTTATATAGTACTGCCTTTTGTGTTTAAATTCAAACAATTAAAAAAAAATTGGATTTGGATTCCATTAGGATAGTTCAACCCTTTAACAGCCTATTTGAATGAACCTACTAGTTGAAAAAATTAAACACTTGTACAGCTTCTTGTGGGAGTTTCAAAGTATTTTCATTTGTCTTGGTAAGTAGAGGTAGTGTGCATAGAATTTTCTGATGTAGGGTATTTTCCTAACAGAAAAAATGCTAATAGTAGTAGTCTTTCTCACACCTTTATTTATAAATAAAGCTGTTTAAAAAATTTTATCAAGTGCAAGTTTATAATGAAACCCATTTTATTTTAGGAAAAATTGCTTTTTCTTTCTCCTCTTGGGAATGCTACCCTTGTCCTGTTTGTCTATTTGTTCTTTTGGGAACTTTCATTAAAAAAAAAAATATTACTCCACAAGCTGTTTAAATATTTGATGTTTTGTCCTAAGCTTTTTATATGTAAATCTATGATTCTATAAGACCACTTATTTTTTCACTAGGATGTTAAATATTGAAGACTGATGTAAATTCATAACTGGAATGTCATGCCTCTTATGATCCGTTTTCTTAACTGAGTCATTGCTTTTGCAATCTCTTAATTAAAATCACCTATATCTATATACTTCATTTAACTTATTAGAGAACAGTGATATGTAATATGCATTTAAATATAAATTTAAATTGCAATAACAATGTAAAATACAAACACTCTACAGCATTAGCTTTTTTACTGTAGTCTAAGACTTGGAGAAAGTTATTAGCTGTAATGTACCTTGTGATTTGTTAGAGTTCACAGTGTGGTTTTACATGTGTGGGTTGTTTTTTCTTTTTTGTTGTGTGAGGCTGCAGATAGCGTGAGTTGCATTGTTTGCACAGTAAAGCAGTTCTCTTGCTCCCACGTAACAGCATTTGTGACAAACTTCTAGTAATGTGTAAGTTGTTAGAAAAAGCCCCTAATAAGACTCACGAGTTTATCAAGCTTCAAAACTAGTCCCTAGTACATGGCTGTATTCAGAGACAATATTCACTGGGGTTTAGTCTCTATTATATTAAAACTAGCTGCCTGTTTTTGTGGAGATAGTCCAAGGAAAAAAGAAAATTATCTAAGCACTGAATATATGGGCTGTGCAGAAGGCTTCTTATTGCTACAGCATGTATTGTTTCTGGTGCTGCAGGAGATCAGCTTGTGGGCAGGAATGTTGCTCTTTACAGTTCTTATGGTACCTGCAGAGACATCTGCAAAGCCTCTGACTCCCAATGTCAGCCATCTCACCCACAGCAATCCACAGCCCTTCCCTCACTTTGTGTGTGGCCCAGCAGGTTCCCCAGTTGTCAAAACTTACGTGTAGTTCGGTAGCTTTACCCAGTGTGTTTTGTTGCTGCGATATGTATTGCTCTTAATGCAGTTTTGAAACCAATAATTTGATTGACCAAGGATTAATTTGAAAATATTTAGCCATATTAATTTCCTAGTTAGTAGTGGCATTTGTACAAAATACCATGCAAGTAGTAGGTAGTTTCATGGTTCACTGAAGGTGATGGTTTGCTGCAGCTGGTTTTATTGTACTCTTATTCAGTAAAATGTTTTACTGAATATCCCATAACAAGGTGGTGTTATACAGTCATGGTGGCATTTTGTAATATACACCTGCATATTTGTAATAAGCCACCTGCATGAATTTCAGCAAAAGGCTTAATGAGTTGAGTCTTCCCCCACTGCTGGCTGCCTCAGACATCTCCACCTTGAGTTGGTTAATATCCCAACCTCTGCTTGAAAGGTAATACTGGGGCAAAGTAACTCAAACTCTGGCTTATTCCACCTGAGCAGCCCAGCTCCTTTCTCCAGAAAGAAAAACAAACCAACCAACTCAAAACTCCAGTCTTGTTAGGCATGTAGAGTTAATGAACATGCCTTTCTTGAACACAGTATTTTTATTCAAACTATGTTGTCATACGTGGTCCAGTTTTACATCAGGAACAGGTGGATGTATCTGGGATACGTACTGGCACCTAGTTTCTGAAAATTTTGCCATGGAATACTCAGATGGTTTAAAAGGTAGTAATCTGAACAAGTGTGCGTTAGTGTGTTTCTAATAACTTGCAGTATTTAATATACATCTAGTAATAGCCATTTGTGTAATTGTGATCAAAATAAATTATTGGATGTGCTTTTACATTCAGTTGCCAAATGAAAATTTAATGTCTAATGTGAGTGAGGTTTCTTTTTCCATTGAATAATGCTGGAACTAAGATTTACCGCTCTGTGTGTAGTTCAACTTAGTATGTTGTAGTTGATTAAAGTATTGCTATGAGATGCTTATGGGAATTTTCTCATGCTAGTTGGTTTGGCTGTTGTTCAGAAAGCCATTTTCATAACTTCTTCCAAATTATTTGGTAAACTTACAGATCTTCCATATAATAAGCCATTTAGGAAATTTTAGTCCCTTTTAAAATATTGTGGAGAGACTATCACACATTTGAGTTTTACATAGCGGAGGAGATAGCTGTGGAAGAGAATAAGGGCACTGTCTGCTACTTTTTTGTTTTCTTGGATTAAGGCAGATGACCGGTCATGCTGCAACTCAGTCTTTGGTGAAGGTTGTATTTCATGTGTATTAAAGATGCTTTTTTTAAAAGAGCACTTTTCTTTGTTTCCACCACTCTGCTTTCTTGTCTCCTTTGTCTTTTGTCATCTTTATCCTACTATCCCACCTCCATTTCTGATAATCTACTAGACTGTAATTTTTGTCACTATTCATCAGTCAATATTTGAGTAAGTAATTATTGAAGAAACTTCCTAGATGAATAGGCTTTGAAGACCACAGGAGCTTTTTGATAAACTAACCTGATTTCCTTATAAGAAATTGTCTATGAATTGAACTAATTTTTTCTGATCTTTAGGACTACCATAAATTAATTTTCTTTCTTGGGCTAACATATGGCACCCAAAAATTAGTCTGGAGCCTCAAAGTTTTTCTTGGGTAGACTTATGAAGGATTTTATAAACTTGGTCAGGATGTTTGCAGGGCTAACAGCCCTGGGAAGTTGAGTATCTCTGGCCTTGTTACTGTACACTTGGAAGTACAAGAGAAAACTTGGTGATTTAATGATTCTCTCTGATATATGTACTGCCATATGGCTGGCGCTCTCCCAGATGCGTGCTCTAGGCTAGTGGCACTTGCAGCAGGGGAACAACATGAGGCTCTAGGGTGGAAGGCAGAAATAAATACTTTCTCCCCTTTCCCTCCTGACATTAGGAAGAGGAGGAGGATTTCACGTTCAGAACTTGTTACAGAGGTTGGGACACTGTAATTTGACAATTTTAACAGTAGTAAACCTAGGAAAGGCTTCATCTGGACTAGTGGTCTGTGGGTAGCGTATATTTTCTTTGAGAGATTTGGCAAAATGAGCTATGTCATCTTTTGGTTGCATGAATATGGGTGGATGGACCAACAAACATAATGTACAGTATTAAGTCAAGTGTAACGTTTGCAGTAGTAGTAGTGAGGGAAAGAATGCAGGGGGTGGACGTAAGAGAAGTGCCCAGTATGTTGATGCTTCTTGAGCCCTGGGATGTGATGTGAACTGTATATTTCTGCATATTTGTTTCCTTGGCACTGTGTGGAACATGCCAGGTTTTTAGACTGGGTAAGGAGGTCTTGTGGGTTTTGTCGTTTAACTCAACTGAAAAGCCTCTCCTTCTACCCTTTCCTGCTCTTCCATTCCTGCAGTTTTCTGTCCTTCATGCCACTGATGCAGTAGTCAGCAATAATTCTGTTTGGAGGCCCTGAGTTTGTGGTACTTTTGGAGACTTTTAAAGTTGAGGTTAGAGCTGGTTAAAATACTTTTGTGAGGATTTAATCTTATTAAAAAAACTGACAACATACAGGTCCTCTGCATAAGAGAAATGTTCCCATCGTGTTTTGTCATTTGCCCATTGGGATGGAAGCCAAAGCTACTGCAAGGAGTTACTTTATTTGTTGCTCTCTGCAGCTATAACTCAGAATTGATAAGGAAGGAGTAAGAAGATGCAGTTCCTTGAAACTTGGTAATTCCCAGCGTTTTTTATTTGTAATACTTCAGTGGCCTTGAAGTGCTTTCTTGCTTTTAACAATGAGTGTAAATTAAAGTGGTCACCACCCAAGAATGTCTTGATGCAACCCCTTGAAAATGAAGTGCTGTGCACCTTATTTAAACATACCGATGAGAGGTAACAAATATGTTTTCATCAGTGATTTTCAGAGAGCTTTGATTAATGTAATGAAAAGCTAGTGTCTCAGTATGTTGACTCATCTTTAGTGTGTAACTACAGTGCAAAGCTTTTATTCTAGAGCAAATGCTAGTTGGCCTATCATGTAGAAACAAGAGAGGTGTTTAGAGCCTTGTGCTATCTTGCATCATGCCTGTTATGTTTTGAGACATTTAGTTTTTATTATGTTTGGAGTTCTATTAAGAAGTCCTCAGTCTGATATCAGGAAAATGTAATATTCCAAATCAAAATGGATGTAAGTAACTGTTTTTTGTTGTGACTGATCTAAAATGATATAGTGGTGAGGATGGTTTGCATCTTAAAAGAAAAATCTAAGCCTCTGCTTGGTTTTCTGAACCTGAATAAGGTTTTCTGAACCTTATTCTTATGTAATAAATAAATATGGTTTTCATTGTATATTTTAGCACTGCTGTGTTATAGACCAAAAAAAGTCTATAATCTCTGTACACTTGAAAAACCTGACCAGACAGGGAAATGTTTCACGTTGAAGTGATGTGATGACCAGGAAATTTGGAAATACTGACGTTCCAGCCCTTTAGCTGTAAATCTTGAGAAAGAGCAACTCATCTTGAGTTGACCACACTTCTTCAAGATTTCAGAAAAAAACATTGCTCAAACTGATATTTTAGAGCTTTATATTTCCAAAGCACATTAACAATAAGTATGTATCAATATTTTATGTTGAACAAACATAGTTTAAAAAATTGTATTTCTTTATTTTAATGGCACATAGGACTAATTCAGAAGTGATAGTTGCAGTGTCCAGCTTTGTAGGCACAAGTATGACATAGCTCAACCTATTCTGTGAGATGTTGGAGTAAATATCTGGTCCGCAGGCTGTTTGAGGTGGAAGGAAGGG
>NW_010427227.1:0-1040 GCF_000710305.1 Buceros rhinoceros silvestris | reverse complement strand
AGTAGTGAGGAGACCTTCTTGGAAAGGGTGAGTGGATGTTGTCTATGTATGGTGGAATCAGGAGTGACTGGGCTATGGTCTGCGCCACAGGAGGGTGCTAAAGCATGAACCTGACCCCTGGGTGATTGCTATGGGTGGGCCATCATGGATTGTCTTAGTCCTTATGGCATTGGTTTTACTGAAAATTCCCATCAAGACTTTTTCTGTGAAGTGAGGGATTTGCATTCTGAATAATGGAATTATCTGTTGCAAATCCTTTTCAGGACAGCAGATGAAAAACATCAGTCAAGGGAAGTCTCTGTTCGTTTAGTATGAATGCAGTTGCACTTAAATGAATTTGTACTGTGGTGGGTAGTATGCTTTAAGGTAGTTTTTGAAGAAGCTAAAATCATCCACCATCCCCACAAATATATACACCATATGTGTATATATATCTATATATAAAAGTCCTTTTTGATTAGCTTGTACCAAGGAAGTAATACGGATTTGAAGAATTTTGAATATTAAAATTTGTGTAAAGAAGAAAGTGGTGTGCACATGAAAGAATAATAAATGCTGGATCCTGATAAGAAGTCCTTACTTCCTGAGAGGAGGCACACCATATTTTAAACTAACCAATGTAATAAAAATCTACATGTGATGTTATAATTACAAAGATCTTCTGTAAAATGGTGCAACAGTTACGTAGAGCTGACAGTTACACTTCTGTTAATATACAGCATTCTGGTGGGTTTGTGTGAGAGACTGCTGACTATTTTAGCAGGTAAATTGTTGTTCGTTTAGGTTTAAAGTAATGCTTCAAAAGCTTTCTTATATAAAAAGTAGTGTGTTATAAACAGCAATAAATTTGTTGAAATGGTGTATGTATCACAGACAGACAATTGCAAAAGAAATGACTGATTAGAAGTAAAAACTCCTTAACACGTTTTGAGTAAGTTGCACCTATGTGTACTTTTGATTAACTAGGAAGTTTCTGCAGCCATTCAACCTTCTTCATAGTTTAGTCCATTAGTTTATTATATAGAATTATATAATAAATC
>NW_010427226.1:2926-3279 GCF_000710305.1 Buceros rhinoceros silvestris | reverse complement strand
AGGCAAGCCCTGTCAGAGCCAGCTCGCCGCACAGTTGGATCCACACTCGGCTGCTTTTCAGGTCGGGAGGTGCCAAGAACACGCTGCAAACCTCCAGCCGGCACAGAGGGAGAGGAGGGTTTGTGTCGAGACATGATCGAGTGACGGGGTGGGACAGAGAGTCAGCAATGGGGTCGGACAGTCCTTGCAGATGCCACCCCGTCACTCACGACTCCTGGGCAAAGCCCTGAGCCACCAACCCAGACTGGGGCCCGGGCCACGGAAGACTTCAAGCCCCACACGTCAGGAGGAAATGCTGTAGGCACGCAGGGGAGGTGCCTGGCTGCTCCAGCGAAGCACGGGAGCGGCCCTGG
>NW_010427226.1:2330-2677 GCF_000710305.1 Buceros rhinoceros silvestris | reverse complement strand
ACAACCCCCCACAGCCTAGACTGCCCAGGGGCCATGCTGCGATCCAGCCCTTCCAGCAGCACCTGCAACTGCCTTCATTTGCTCGGGCTGGAATGGGGAAAGTGGAGCTCCCTGCAAACCCCACACCTGCCTGGAGCAACCTGCAGCCTCCCGGCAGCTTCTCCCCTTTCTCCCAGGCTTCCTGTGAGCTGCCTCTGCTGCAGGGGCTGCCAGACGAGCCGGTGCCCAGGGCACGGTGCAGTCGGAACCCCTACAGTTGTGCTATCGCATCTGGGAGACACCAGCAGGGGAGCGGGGATGGGCCAAGGGGAGCAGAGAGGCACCAGAGCCCCAGCAGACCTCCAGGA
>NW_010427226.1:1794-2230 GCF_000710305.1 Buceros rhinoceros silvestris | reverse complement strand
GGGGATTGGCCAAGGGGAGCAGAGAGGCCCCAGGGCCCCAGCAGCACTCCAGGACATGGAGCTCCACAGCGCTGCGAAGGACACAACCCCCCCCAGGCCCTCGCCCCACCAGGCCAGTGATGAAGAAACTGGCTCCGCTCTGGAAAAGACCATTTAATTTTTGAACCAATCTTGTACCATCAGAGCGAGGAGCAAGCCCTGGGAGCCGCGCTCGTCCCAGAGCTGCCCTGGCAAAGTCAGCAGGAGAAACCCAACCCGCTCAGCCCCTGTCAGGAGGGCACCTTCCCCCCTCCCTCCTCCCGCCCCGCTCCCCAGCGGAACGCTACTTCTCTGGCAGCGCGGCTCTGCCTCCCTTCCAAGCAGCCAGATGTAAGTAAGTAGGTCAGACACGGACCAGAGCGCCTCGGCAACAGCGCCTGAAAGCGAAGGGAAGCGA
>NW_010427226.1:1224-1656 GCF_000710305.1 Buceros rhinoceros silvestris | reverse complement strand
GAAGGGAAGCGAGAAGCCAGCGCTGACCTGGCACACACCCCGTCACCTCAGCACTGGCACGGGGTAGGGTGGCGTGCGTCACCCCAGAGGTGAAATGTTCAGCCAGAGCAGAAGATGCCGGAGCGGCAGGGCGACCCTCGCGGCAGGGCTCCAAGGCCCCTCGGTCGAAAGCCCGGCAGCCCGGTGTGTCAGTGGCACCCGCCATGGCGTGGAACCACAGACCTACTTGGAGAACGGTGCGTAGGGCGGCAGTGGCGGTAAGGGTGGCACTGGTCAGCTGCGCTCCCCCCCCTGCCATGCTCACGTCTCCCTGCCAGGTACGCCGTGGCCAACAGCTCCCATTTGTTCACGGCGGGACGAAGCCAAGCCCTCCCTCACCCCTCGCGGCACAAAGAGGGGTCTGTGCTCCCAGAGCGCCCAGGCTGCCTTCCA
>NW_010427226.1:532-1034 GCF_000710305.1 Buceros rhinoceros silvestris | reverse complement strand
CACCATCGGGCGAGGTGTGAGGAGGGGACGTCTCCCAGGCGCCGAAACAGCTCGGGGACGCAACGCAATGCTGTGAAGAGCAGAAGACGTGCTCAGCAGGTAGCTTTGTCCCCGGGGAGCTCGTCTGAGCCAGGGCGGATTCACACCTCATCTGCAAACGGAGCCGAGCCCTTCGGCAGCAGCGACAGGCGTCAGGTCAGATGAGATCCTCCCTGGCAGCCGCCAGCGGGGCAGCGACACTCCAGGCCAGAGCTCAGGCCAGGCCAGAGCGAGCTGGGCGGGCACCCGTCTGCCGCCAAGTCTGCCAAAGGTAAAGCGAGGCCGGTTTGGGACCGTGGCACCTCTCCAAGGCTCCTGCCCAGCCCAGCACGCAGACTACGGTTCCCGGGAACCACCGTCATGCAAAACCTCAGCCTCTGCCTGGCCAGAGGACGCTGCTGCGCCGGCGCCTCCCCAGCCCCTTCCCACTGCCCACAGCGGCAGCAGGCACCAGCCCGCGCTG
>NW_010427226.1:0-467 GCF_000710305.1 Buceros rhinoceros silvestris | reverse complement strand
CTCGCCATGGCCAGAGGCCGCTCCTGCGCCGGCGCCTCCCCAGCCCCTTCCCACTGCCCAGAGGGGCAGCAGCCCCCAGCCCGCGTTTTGCCTGGGAGAGAGAGATTGGGAAACCGAGAGCGGGGTGGTCGCGGGGAGTTCAGCTCCTCATGTCAGCTGAGGGTCAGGAGGCGGCCGGCGTCTCCCACCTCTGCATCCCACCCCAGAAACGCTGCCCGAGCCAAAGGAGGTGTGGGGAGACACAGCCTGGGACCCTGCCCCATCACCAAGGGGAGCCGAGCTGTGGTTAACAGCAGCAGGGGCTCGAGGGAAACCCTCCAAAAGTCCAGCTCTAAGCAGTGCTTGGAGAATAAGTTCTTTTAGAGGTCACTGGGGCTGGGCCAGCAGAGCCCCAAACCCACTCTGGCCGCTGCCTCCCCAGCCCTGGGCTCGCTGCGGCTTCTCCCTGACAGGACAAAAACCAGGGC
>NW_010427225.1:40353-56438 GCF_000710305.1 Buceros rhinoceros silvestris | reverse complement strand
CACTCTCTGCAACTACCTGAAAGGAGGTTCTAGTGAGGTGAGGGTGAGTCTCTTCTCTAACAAGCTAAAGGATGGGAAGAAATGGCATGGAGTTGAGCCAAGGGTGGTTTAGTCTGGATATTAGGAAAAATCTCTTTTCAGAGAGGGTTGTGAAGCACTGAAACAGGGAGGTGGTGGAGTGAACATCCATGAAGGTATTTAAAGGACATCCAGGTGTGGTGCTGAGGGACACGATTCAGTGGTGACTTGGCAGTGTGATGGACTTAATCATCTCAAAGGTCTCTTCCAACCAAAACAATTATATGATTTAATTTTATCATTAGGTAATATTTATTACTCCAGTTTCTGCTTCATCTTCTGAAATAAAAGGTTCTAAATAATTTTTGTTCTGGCCATAGCATCAAGTCAATTCCATACCTTCTTTTTTTCATGTCAGCATAAAGTTGGCCTCGATTTTTAATAAATCCATGTGTCTCGAGTGAAAAATATGAATCTGTTCCATACTGATCAGAAGGTGAAAGTGTGTGTCTTAATCCTGGACATTTTCCATTTTTCACTGGCCTTTGATTTCCTTCATTTAGAATATGTATATATTGGTCATTCTCCTCAAGGGAGGGAGATGAAGAGCTCTTAGTCATTGGGATTGAGCTGCTAGGATTCAGACATGTTTCACGGCTGACACCATCTTCATGAATGTAGTCAGTCTTTAAATCTCCAGCCTGAAGAGAAAAAAATTAATGCTGATAAGTGGCAGTAACAATATGTATTGTCAGAGAACATGGTACCTAATTAGTTTGCCATTTTATTTATGGTTATATGCTTTGCCTTCTTTTTTCCCCTATTACTTTTTACAGCACATGAATTGAAGGCAAGTTATATGGCTTAGAGATTCTAGGTCTTGCATTACTTTTTTCCATAGTTAGAGTAGTAATAAACTGACATCTGCAAGTCAAATGTATTTCTGACTCGTATTCATACCTTTTGTTAAATATATCAATACATATATTTACAGCTTTTACTTAAAAATATGCTTGAGTCAAGCAAAAAAAATATGCATAATAGATTAGCGTGAGAGGCATATGGAGGAGAAACCAAACATCATGGAATTTGGAAAAAATCAGTCTACGCATCATGCACCTTTGATTTTCCAGTACCAATTTCCTAAGTTTTGAGGTAAATACACGTGACCTGGAACACAGGTTCTCTAGGGGAGGAAGGAAAAAGAACCTTTATTTTTTGCCATTAAGCAGTTATGGGCACGAACCATCCCTCCTCTTGCACAAAGACAGGAATGGAGTTGGGAATTATGTTTTCTCAGGTAAAGGGATCAGGATTTAAACTGTGGTAAAAAGTAATGCTCTGTGCAACTGAGATTGAATTTTCTTGACAACTCTGCAGAAGATACTAAAATACAGTTTACTGTCAGTCTTTTAGTTAGATACTACTGTCATCTGTTTAGCCACTGAATAATACTGAAATGTCACGTGGCCAGTGAAAACACTCTACCTTCAAAAAGCATCTGTATAAAAGCAAGAAGAAAGGAAGAATTGCAAGTGTCTCCAAAGCCCTGTTCTTTCAGACTGATGACTTCTTCCTCTTCAACCCCACTTGAGACGTGTTTTCATCCCCACCATAATGATGCTTCCTTATTAAACATCAGAAAGAGCTACTGGCATTTTTACAGCAGCCCATATTTGCATTCAAAGATAAGGCACACGCAAGTCTGGAAGTACGTTATGCAGATGGGATGCACAAGGTAAAATGCTTCTCCCAGGTCTTAAGCAGCTGTTCCTCCCTCCAAAGTTATTCCTGCCCGGGCACCATTTCCCCTTGGCACCAGAGGGACCTCATCCAGCAGCCACTCCAGCTCCTTCTCTGTGGTGCTTCAGGGAGCATTTTGTCCCAGCCAGCAACGTAACAAAGTTGAGGGTGACTACATATTGAGCCAAGGTTAGTAATCCAAGCTGAAGGACACCCCAGCAACACACTGCAGTAACATCTCCATCTGTAATCAAGCTGCAGAACTCTGTCCTTCCACCTGGATATTGTTAAAATCAAGCGTCCACACACTGGAGTGAGCCAGCTGCTCATTCCTACGTCACTGTTTCATGCATCTCTCAGAAACCTGAGGTGCATTTTGAACACAGTGGCCTCTGACAGAAACTTCAGATCAGCTGTCATGAAAAATTTGATCTGCAGTGAATGCAGTGGCTGAATTGATTCAGGGAGTGGGGAAAAAAAAAAAAATTAATCACCCTTGCAAGATCTCATTCTTCTAACATTATGATCTGATCATTTCTTCCCCCTATATTCCAACTTCCACCTCCCAGAGAGCCCACAGCAGGTTACAAATAAATAAATCACTTCAAACCATCTAGCTACATGCCACCACACTTCGGCAGCTGTTTACCTACACACAACTGCTATATGAAAGAGTTGGATTAGTTCCCCCCCACCGAAGTTATAGCATCTGAACAGGAACATGAGGGAGGGATTTCAGGTGCAATAACAGCTGTCTTAAGAGTTCTCCCTGCAGGAAGAATAATTCCTATCATCAGCTCAATCTGTTAAAAGGGACCTCATAAATGGGGTTCAATATCCAGCTGAGAAGGGTAAGGTATTACTGTGTTTATTTTACTGTCTGGCCTCACACCACTGCTGACAGATCCAGAAGATCCTAGTATCACAAAAATAAGTTACTTTAACATAAGATGATTAAATTTTGCCAGAAGTTCAAACATAAGCTTACTTGGTCTACTACCATGCAGTTTGCATATACTTCATCACTTCCACTCAGCGTGGCCGAAAGCCTCGTCGCAGAAAAAAAAGTAGGTGGAGTCTTGAGCTTCCTGAGCACATCAAGGGCAGAGTGTCTTTGCTCTGGAAAAAAGAAATTGTGGAAAACTTGCCATTAAATTTCAAACCATTTTCTTGTCATGTATGTATACTGTCATAAAAACAGAAAAGTTAATCATTAAGTATAAAATCTTACTATTACAATTTAAGTAATAGTTATGGGGCCACTCAAAAATCTGCCTATTTTGTAATGGCCTAATACTTGCTATATGTTCCAAGACTTGGCAAGACTTATCGTTGGCAAGACTTTAAAAAGTACCACAGAATCATTCGTATAACTTAAAAATAAGTTTTCCTGTGCCTTAATCAGAAAATCCTTCTATTTTCCACTTACTCTAGAACTTTGTAGAGATCTACATTTGCAGAAGTACATAAGCTGTGATATGCGTGATTCTGACCTATATATTAAATACCTAACATATGATCCATTACATGAATATAATGCTGTTCAATTGCAGACAAATAATGACTCTCCTAAAGCTTCCACCCACTGGGAGCAACATAAACACTAATCTTAAACCAATAAAGCAGATTATTGTTCTTAAAACAAACTAACAAAAATTGACAAAATTTTAAGAGGGATATAAGTAAGATACCACTGATAGTGCCTTTACAGAGTGACAGCAATCAATCTAGATTTGACCCATGAATAAGATGTTTGGGATGAAGACTACATCTGATCTGCTTTTGGTACTGATATCACCAGAAATCATTAACAGAAGTTCAGATATTAGTTTTCGATAGCGTTCATGACTACAAATATTCTAAAAAGCTGCATGGGCTGACTGCTTATTTCATGGCTTTGCACAGCAGAAAACCTAACCAAGTGCTACAGAAAACACTGACAGTCTGTCCTCAGGCCCACTTCTCTTAAAGCTGCTTATGAGTATGAAGAGCATGCAACAGTTCAGCATTGGAGCTCATATTATCTTCCATTTGTAAAGGAGCAAAATTTGACAAAGTAGATACCGGTCTTATCAAGATTGTGTGAAAACAGGTTAAAAAAAATCATAACTGTCTTTAAGATTGTGTAAGTCAAGCATTGCCATTGGAAGTGAACTGAGATAGACTAGCATAAGAATGAGGTGATAAAAGTATCATACATAGCAAAACATCCAAAACCAAAACTCTCCACAAACTTAATTTCAGTTTAAAAGTTATTTAACACTATGCAAAAAATTCTTTCTAGTCTGCATCAGAAATTTATTTTCTGCAAAGGTGGAAAAGATACCACCAAAGACTTTCCCCAGGCTATGATCCTAAAGCAATGTAACAGCTTTTGGAAGATCACAGAATCATAGCACAGTGTGAGTTGGAAGGGAAATTTAAAGGTCATTTAGTCCAATCCCCCTGCCAGGTGGGAAAGACCCCAGGGGCATCTTTCACTATATGAGGTTGTTCAGTGCCCCATCCAAGATGCCTATGGCCATCAGATCACAAGAAAAGTTATAATTAAGAAGTGGCACTGGATTAGAAAATACACCTGCCAAGGTCTGTGGCATTTGAGCTTCTGGGAAAAAAAAAAAAAAAAAAAAAAAAAAAAAAAAAAAAAAAAAAAAAAAGTCGTCCTAGATCATTGCCAAAAGTGCAATGCTACACCAGAGCTTTTATTTAATTTTAAGATTCTGTCTCATAAGGCCTAAGAATAGTAAGCTCCATACTTAGAGAAAACTGGAAATTCCCATTAATTACTTGGTTTCTAGTCCTGAGAGGCCTTGCAGAATCTCATACCATCTTTATTCTTTTCATTTTGCTTCTCCCTCCTGCAAGAATTTTAACATTGTTTTAGTTACTGACATCTTGAGAACTGCAAAAGCTACAAACCATTTCCTTATGTCTGCCAAGATGTCAAAGCTTTTGTTTATAAATAGTACAAAAGCATTGTTTTCTACAACACTTCAATCAGGCTTCGGCAGCTAAAATCATATGGAGATGTGATTTGGCAAAATCAGCAGTATTCTTGTGGCAAGTAAAGCTTTCCAAGCACTGGTCTTAAAACAACAGCCAGAAAGAAAAAAAAGTCAGGCTCTCCATTGCTTCTTGTACGCTTATTACCTTCCCCAGCATGCACTTTCTCTCATATATAAACCCAGTAGTACAACTGGCAAGGCTGGTATTCGGTTCCAGTGCGAGGCTGCAAAGGTTCGATACACACTCCTAAAAAACATCCCAGGCATTAGGGATACCAAATTCATGTGGTAAACCTGCACCTATGGAGACAGTTTCTTGACTTCAGCAACAGTCCCCACTGCCGGGGTCTCTACAGTCAGTTAAAGGACTGCTCTATGCATTATGCATCCTGAGCCAGAACCAAGAAAATCCCCCAATTACTTCATACTTTTATTTATAATTCTGTTAAGAGTAACAACGTAAATAACAACTTCTGAAGACAACTGCTGCAAATACAAGATGATATGTCAGAATATGTTTTCTGTGGTACTTTCCATTGGTCAACATCATACGTTTTTTTGGCGATGCTCTAGTCAGACTTGTTGTTAAATCCGAGATATCAAAATAAGTATTTGTTGGGGTTTTAAAAGAACAAAGGTAGCAGATTATTTTGGGCTTCATGCTACAACATGCACCTCCTTACTTCCACTCTGCTCCCCAATTTCAAACATCTACATCAAACTAATTTTGTAAGAAGAGAATTATTCAAAGATTTTCTTGAATGCGAAGAAAAGCATTATTAATCACACATCGAGTGTGCTGACTTATTTTCACTGGACAGGCCTGCACAGTTTAGAAAGTGACAAAACTTGCATAACAGGTATGAGGCTCTGCACATGGAACTGATCAATAACAAGGACAATGATTTGTAAAGCTTGCAAGTGTCACCAAGGATATGTCAGCCCCAGCCCAGTATCAAAACCACTTCCTCAAGGAAAAAGAGATGGGTCACTGTTATCGGTGACTCCCTTCTGAAAGGAACAGAAGGTCTAACATACAGATCTGACCCACTTCTTAGGGAAGTCTATGGGCTTCCCGGAGCGCGGGTTAAGGATGTGGCAACAAAGCTTCCTACCATGGTACGGTTTATCAACCATCATTGGCTTTTCAGGTAGGCAGTGTTGAACTTGCAACAAGAAGTCCGAGGGCAATTAAGAGAGTCTTGAGGGCCTTAGGACGACTGGTCAAGGGATCAGGAGAACAAGTGGTGTTCTCTTCCACCCCTCTAGTTTCATGGATTCGTGTGGGAAGAAACAGGAAGACTCACCAGGTTAATACCTGTCTCTGAGCCTGGTGCCACTGGCAGGACTTCGGGTTCTTTGATCATGGGTGGGTTTACACAACACCACGTCTGCTGTCAACAGATGGGGTACACCTGTCTCAAAGGGGAAGAAGATCTTTGCACAGGAGTTGTCAGGGCTCATCAAAAGAGCTTTAAACTAGATTTGAAGGGAGAAAGGGATAAAACCAGATTTGCAGGAGATAAGCCCACGAGTGGTACATCAGTGTTTGTGGGACACCACGCTAGCAAGGCCCTTAGGTCACCAATCCCAGTGCAGGCAGTGGACAAAGTACCAAGTGATAGCACAGACACAAGGGATACTGATGACCTAGGAATCATGATAGCACCTGGGAATGGTCAGGTAGGAATTAGGCATTCTGCCTCCAAAAGGGTGAGGGGATCAAGAGCCCAACTGAACTGGATCTACACCAATGCCCACAGCACAGGTAACACACAGGAGGAGCTTGAAGCCATTGTAAAGCAGGTAAAAAGCTGCCATCACAACACCATGGTGACATAACTGGCACAGCTGGACTCTTCAGACTCTTCAGAAAGGACAGGCTGGGAAGGAGAGGCGGTGGAGTGACCCTGTGTGTTAGGGAGTGTTTTCATTGTCTTGAGCATAATGATGGTGACAATAGAATTGGTTATGGGTAAGAATCAGGAGGAAGGCCAACAAGGCAGGTATCACAGTGAGAATCTGTTCTAGACCACCCAACCAGGATGAGGAGGTAGATTCTATAAGCACCGGGGAGAAGTCCCACACTCACTATCACTTGTTCTCGTGGGGAACTTCAACTTACAGGATGTTTCCTGGAAACAACACAGCAGAGAAGAAACAGCCTGGGACGTTCCTGTAGTGTGTGCAAAATCGCTTCCTGACACAGCGGGTGATGGAACCAGCTAGGGAAGGCTCCCTGATAGACCTGATCTTTGTGAACAGACAAGGACTTGTCTGTGGGTGATGTGAAGGCTGGAGGCCATCTTGAGCACAGTGATCACCAAATGACGAGAGTTTTCAATTCCTGGAGAAGTATGGAGTGAGGTCAGCAGAACTGCCACTTGGGACTTCCAGAGGGCAGACTTTGGCCTGTTTAGGACACTGATTGACAGAGTCCCTTGGGAGACAGTCCTGAAGAGCAAATGAGTCCCTGAAGGCTGGACTCCTTCCTTCAAGGAGGAACTCCTAAAGTTGCAGGAGCAGGATGTCCCCATGGGTCATAAGACAAGCTGGCAGGGAAGGCAGCTTAGTGGTGACCTGGAGGTGCTGGGTTAACAGTTGAACTTGATGATCCTAAAGGTATCTGCTAAACAATATGATTCTATAACTCTGTGATTCCACAGAAATCATCTCAAACGTCCACATCACACACTGTATTTCTACTGTTCCACTAACTGATTCCAGCCTGCCTTGGTAGCTTGAAGTCATCTCAGTGTCATGGGGACTGTCAGCTCACCTTACTTCAGCATAACATGGCAGCACAGGATATTAGTTCACTGCACTTGGTTCCAGTAGTAATACACAGCAAGGTTGTCCTTGCCTTAAAAGACAATGATTATCAACAAAATGCATTTTCAAACAAAATGTCTCAAAAATCTCTCCTACCCATTCAAAATGCTTATTCTCATTGTAGATACAAAATTTCAGCACACCTTATGGAAAGACAAGTAAGACTGACAGGGCAAACTGACACTTCTTAAGAGCAAAGGTCCCCAAAGAGTTTTAGCTTTGAAAGGTGCTGGTAATGGACTTCCAGATGCTTTCTTAGATAAAAATGATACGAATAAGACACAGCAGAATTGGCTCTGGTACTGAAACAAATCGCCAAGCACAGCTCACCTAGCTGATCCGCCTGCCAGAGCTGAATGCTCTCTTGCTGTACACTGTGTCATAACCACAGAGGAAGAATAAAATAAAGGCATGTCTCCTTTAGCAGAGCCTGTGGCTCTCTGCCATCTGCCTGGTAAATATTCAAGACAGATGTATGCACTAGATGTAGATGAACAAATGCCACTGTATTAGGAAAGATAATCTCCAAATATGAATAAAATAAAAGACCTTGACTAATGAATAACTATGCATAAGTTCTCTACATCTTCTGTAATGTTGTCATCAGAGTTATACAGCAAAGGGTGAACATTTTACCAGGCACAAAAGCTTATGGAAACACTTCCAACTTCAAAAAACCACATAATCATCATAGCAATAATTCAAAACATGCTTTATATTGGCATAAGAAAATGCATAGCCTTGGATGACCTGTGTCAGAAAATTGCAAGAACGTAACACTGACTGTTTTTCTGCAAAAATCAAAACTTGTATCATTCTGTGAGAGAACACACAGCATATGCGAAGTGAAATAACATCAAAATGACCAAGCCAAGAGCAAAGACGTAAATTACAAATTCCTTTCTCTAGATACAATGAATAGTTTTCAGACAGCTCATGCCATTTACCCCCCACAATCTGAGCAGGGATTAATGTGTAACTGGAAGTAACGGAGCTATGAAGTCTGTGAAAAATGCAGATAGCTAAGTGTATAGGTCATGCAGGACTGCAGAAATACTTCTTTATATCCAGAACTCATCACTAATTTGGAGAAAGAAGTCCACATGTTCCCGGCAAGGGGTCAACCAAAGTAACATGTGCTTCTGTAGATGTGGACCACGCAGTTTCAATGGAGGATCTGCATCCCTCAATTCAGGTGTCAGCACTTCCTTCAGACAGTGCAACTACTGACGGCAGCAAAATTAGGCAAGTACGTAAGAACAGCATTACATGGACGGTAAAGCACAGCAGGCTTTTAAGTTGTATTGTCATAAAGACAAACATTTAACTGCCCTAAATCTATGGAGTAGAAATCAAAGCACTGCATTTCTTATATACTGTGTGGAGATGATAAGGCATCTGGATGCTAGAAATCATAACGCTATGTTCAAGATGTCATCCTACAGTAGACCCTAAGAAACACTGAAGATAAAGGCACTTACCAGACATTGACTTTTATCTTTCTCACCCAAAGGCGGGACACAAGCAAGCGTCCCTTTCCAACATGAGATTAACAACCCTGACCTCCCTGCTTGAAGCAGGCACCTTATCTCTTATACAAACGATTGTAAAACAGAAATAAGTTGCTGTCTCATTTCATACAACCGATTAAGTACTTTCCCAAGATACAGAACATTTGGTTTCAATTCCCACCTCTCCCCAAGAGGACTTGGCGCATAATTCCTATCTCCCAGCACAGTATTCTCAACACTCCCAAAGGTTGCTAAAGCCTCCAAAAAGGCTGAGAGTAACTGTTTCTGAACACGAAGGACTACACAGCACAAAAGGAGCAGAGAAGAGACCTCCCTTCTGGCTGTTTCACATTAAATAACAAAATAAATATCATTAGGGGTCTTGCAGCAAGGAACAAAACTTAGACCTCGACCCCAGCCCAATCACTAACACACGGTCATGTTCACATTCTTTGTTGAACCCAATTAACCTTTAATTATGCCAGGCACACCCAGCCTAAGCAGGAGGGAGGGAGTCTGCAATGCACGGCCCTGAAGGTGCACAGCCCGCGTTTGGCTCCTGACAGTCCCCAGAAGTTCAGAGGCGGGCAGAGGCTCCACCACCCAGTCTGAGAGATCTCAGACCAGGGACAAAAGCTGACCTTGGGGCTTGCAGGGAACTTAAAACCTGAAAACACTGATGCATATGGCACAAAGGGGAGTATGACGCTACTCGCTTTGGATTCCTCCACCTGAAGTCTGCACAAGCTCCCCTGCTTCCCAGGGAAAGCAACTCCAGACCAGGAAACCAACAGCCTGCTGGTTCAGACAGGAAAGGAGGAGGCTGATATTTCATTACCTCAGTCAGCTGGAGCACCAGCACAGGTATACAACAATGACTTCACGACTTTTGGAGGGGGGAGGAAAAATCCTGCACTGCTTCCTGCCAGGCACTACAAGTCTGTTGGTCACTGAGATCTAAACTCCTGCATGAGGCAGATGCAGCTGAGAGGTACATGCCCAACACCTGCAGGCCAGGATCAACTCCTATGTTTGGATACCACCAGAAAAAAAACATAGATCATGAGTGCAGATCATGAGCCTGCAGTCCCGTTGCAGAGGCATTCCTCCCACCCCATGTGCTGCCAGGATTTAAATTCCCAACTCAAGTGAACCCTTGGACTTTACCACAAAAACATGCACACGCACCCAAAGCACCTTCTTGCTCCAACAAATCCACATATATGGTCAGCTCTGCACAGAAGCCACATGGGTTGCTATACCATTAACGGGAATGCGAAACAAGCTGCAATACTATTAACATGCAAAGGCCAGGTCTGTAGACAGTGCTTTACAAAAGGTGAAGTATTAGAAAACAAAGTTGTCTAAAGGTAAAAGAAATAACAACAGAAGTGCCATGGAGGATGGGTGCGCAGCTACAGCATTTACAGATAAAAGGAGTCCTCATGAGAGATGGAAAGAACACAGATGACATAACTTGCAAGCAATTTCATCTTCTTTGCACTTGCAAGCAATTTCATCTTCTTTGCAAATAGCATGTGCATCCACACACATTTCAGAAATTCCTATGTGCTTGGGAAATACAGGATTTCCCCATGAATAGAATTTAAAAGTTCAGAAAGTCTTCTGCACATTAAAATGTGTATTCTGTACATATTTTTCACTCTAAAACTAGGTCAAAGCCTCAGTCTGTGTAAACATGATTCTCCTGGTTCATTGAATATAACGACGCCAATGGATCTTAATTCTCTTTTTTGTTGTGGTTTATTTTTTTCCTTTCTGAAAAACAAGAAAGCAATTTTATGGAAGGAACCACAAACTACATTTTTTGCCATTCTTTCTTCTCATTTCTTTTCTTTTACATGTAGTAAAACTTTATCTTTCCTCATGAAAGCTTTAGCGATAATTCTTCCTAACGTTAACTTGTTGGTCAGTGTCTTTCAACCTCCCTAAAAGACCCTTTATCATAACAACATTAATAACGCTTACCTCCAAAAGACTTCTCCACAAAAGAGGACAATGTCTAACTCTGCAAAGGCAGTAACTGACCCTGCCACCAAAGAGAGTAACTGGCCCTTTTGCTTTCTTTTACAGAAAGCAGAAGATTTCTCTCTTAATTCTGGTAAGGTTTTTGTACATAGTTTAAAAAATATTCCTCTTAGCTGTTGAGGCATATTTGAAATACCAAATTCTCCTTAAATGAAAAGAACTGTAAGCAGAAGAGCTTTCTGCAGCCACTGCCATGCCGTGCAGCCCTCAGGGTGTCAGAGCTGCTCAGTGAGAGCTACACATGCAACCAGAAGAAAAAAAAATCCCTGGGAGAGTGAAAAAATGAAAAAACAAGTTTAAAGAACAGTACATAATTCAGAGGAAACACGTCCTGCTTACTTAACAAATTCCAACACCATTATCTACAAAAGCATAACTAACAGCAAAGTAGACTTTTGATAGGAAGAAAATTTGCCTCATGCGAGCAGTTCATAGTCACCTGCACATAACCAGACAAGGAAAAGGAGACAGACTTATTAAGGAAATGTCAGTTAAAAGAAGACAGCTTTTTCTACCTGGTTTGGATGCCCTTCTTCGAATCCTCATTTTAGGCAAGGAAGGCCAAGAGTAATTAAAAGGTGAATCAGAGTCTGAATCCATTTTTGTGCCAAATAAAGAGAGAGTAGATTCCCAAAGACGTACTTTGTTGTTCTCAACAGCAAGTCAAGTCTAAGAGTGATGTAAAATAAAGGAATGGACAAAGAAGGATCAAATTGCCCACTAAACTCAGGGGAGGGAGAAGCTGTAAATGTTTGCACTCTTCAGGCATCCAGGCATGTAGACAGATCAGGCTGCAAATAAGCAATGAGGTTAAAGTATGAGAGCTCTGAGTGGAGCTGCTGCATCGTGGTCCAGAGCTATTTGAAAGGTCACTGTGTGCCAATGAATCATTAACTCACCTTTCCATTTTGATATAAATGAAAACAATAGGAGCGAGTAAGCAATGAGAAAATAAGTCTCAAAGGTAAACAAACTATCGCAAGCTTTTTCAAAGCTTTGCTGGCATGTTAAAAGTGGGGTCTACAAGGACTCTCAAATTAAGATCAGGCAAAATGCTGGAATTGAAGAAGCCAAAGATTAACAGTAAGCTAAAAGAACAAGTCGATCTGCTGGACCCTATATTGCTGCAGAGCAGTAACAGGGTCCCTTCTCTCAGCATTTCCAGCTTTGGCAGACCTTGGGATGCTAAAGCTGGAAAAGCAGCAATAACCCGCTCAAAAACTGTTTCTCCCATTTTTCTAGCTCAAATGAGCTTAAAGCTTAAGTGTTACAAAGAAAGATTACACTGTCATTAGGGGAGCTCTCTTTCGAATAATATTTAGTCTGAATGGTATTTTCCCCTTCACACAGTCGACAAGTTAAGACAGTGAATCATAATGATTTTGTAGAGCTGGCACCTTTACAGCTCTGGTCCTAGCCTCACAGCAATGCACAATACAGCTAGTGACTAATTTACAACAAGTCCTCCATTCTTACACAGTTTCCCCGAAACAACTCGCAGGCAATTAGTATTCAGTAGGAACTCATTATCCCTTCCCCCAACATCTTTACACTACACAAACTACTTTTTTTTTTTTAAACAGGCTCAAATGTGGCTATACAAGACTAATACAAAAATAACATGTACACTGGTTCTTAACCAACTCCACCAAACATTTCCCTTAGTTACCCCATAATGTATGAGTTTTTTGTATTCCACATAAAGAAGGAGAGGGAATGTGGATCAGCTTAAACGTCAGTTTTTGGAAGATGATGACAAGCTTGTTAACATTCCTTACTTCACTTCAATTATTTTTCAGGCTGCTGAGGTCTGCAGTACTACTTCTGTATTATGTTTCAAGTGATTTTCCAATCCACATTTCAGTCAAAGATAACAACTTATTCGTTGAAAGAAAATACTGCAATTCAAATGCAAATTTAATTCAAAACCCATTAGAAAAAATACCTATCAGGTTTTCAGGGATAAAATAATTATCATGCAAGCAGTTCATAAAGTGCACAAATTAATAAAACAGTTGAAACACATAATTTGTTCTGTCCTTCCCTTAACTGAAGTTCTGCCAGCTTTGTTAATTCACCCCAGACACTGCAAGCCTTACACTTTCACTTTAAGTATTAGACACTCTCACAGACTTTGTTTGATTTATATGTATAATTAACAGCCCCGGGGAATTACAACAGACAATGGATGACTGGAAATACAGAGAGGATATAAATCCATGCTTTAAGCATCCACTTCAAACTATCTCCGCTCCCTGGAATGTCAGGTTCAAATTGCACTGATAAATCCCTGGGGTATACAGGAACACAGGCGCTGACGCACACCTCCCCACCTGCACACCATCCAGGGCCCTCGCCTGCCTCCCATCATGGCTGCAGTTTGAGAGAAAAGGAAAAAGGACAGCGCATATTTGTTGGATAACTGGTTTGCTTAGGAAATGCCTTCCCACCTGCTTCAACACAAAAGATTTCCCCTCTACACAGCTATATTCCCTTACCCAAGTGTGCTCTCTCACTCATGGGATATATCTAATGCCAAGTGGAATAAAAGTCTTAATTTCAGACATGTACAAAAAGCAGAGCTCCACGGGTGAGCAGCAGCTTACATTTAGAGAGAGCTGCATGTTTTACACTGGCTTTAAAATTTCTCACCTTTTGATTTTAGCAGTTACTCCTTTGTTCTACTTTATGAAAAACAGTAAATTTTGCTTACTTCTGTGGTATCTCCATTTGTGCATCTTTTCTCTAAACTGGCCAATTCTGGCTTTTGACTTATACATTCAACTAAAATACACTTAATCCCATTGGTCTTCCTGTACTTCTGCTTAGTCCAGGGAGAGATAACTAGAACCAAACAAAACATTCACAATGTGGAAATGCAGCTGATGTATCTAACATCTTAAGCTATTTTACATGCAAAGACATTTACTTTCCTGAATGACCTCTGTAAGCTGCATGAATATTTTCACTGACTGCTCTGACATTCCCTGCTCCCTCTCTTAAACTTGCAGCATTCATTTAGAACATTCTAATACAAACGAGTAATTAAGGATTATTAAAAAACAGCAGCCCTATTGCATAACACTCAGAGAATGCAGCTACTCAATTTCTGCTGTGATAAAAACCTGATCATTTACTCATGAAGTTCCCCCTATGTTTCTTGGCCAAGTTATTAGGCTGTTCACCCACTTACTGCAATCTCCCCTGAATAGGATCTTTCACAAGAAATTGTCAACACAGTCTGAAAGCACAAATAAATTATCAACCTTAACCCCTGCTTCTGAAGGGTTAATTGAATATCACATTATTTGCTCTTTTTGAGTCCTGTAAAAGATTATTTTTCTCTTGTTTGTAGAAATCCTTTACGCAGCCATGAAAGACCTCAAGCTGGTTTCTGCCACAAGGAAGGCTTACAGTCTTTGGCTAATAATATTATTCTTCCCCATTCTCGCACTTCATCGGGTTATCCAAGCCACTATTCACCAGCCACTCTTTGTTTCCAAAGTGGTGGCATTTGCATGCAGCTGGCAGAGAGATCTGGCAATTTATGAGATAAAAGGTGCTTCCTAGCTGGAAAATATTAACTCTACTTCCCACTGAAAAAATGTTTTCAGTTATGTATGCCAAGGTGTAGCTGTAAAGATAAAGAATAAATGGGTTTTTTTGTAATCATTACCTAAGGCTAATGCTTTTGATAAATAATGTAATGCCTTAAATTCTTTCATCCAAAGCTTGTCAAAACACATCCATATGATATAAGTGTTTTTCAGAAATATTACAGCCTATTGTCTAACCGTTCCTGCAGCTCATAGCAAGAGAGAAGGAAGCAGAGGAGCATCACCAGCATAAGTAGTTTCCGTGAAGCAGCACTGTCACCTCCCCAGCGCACTTAGACGACAGCCCCATGGCCCCCACAGCCAAGCAGGTGGGCTCTCTCCACCCAAACACTCCTAAATTATGGGCTGGCAGCTCTCCCTCTTGGACAGACTAGAAGACACTCTCCTCAGGTGGAGAAGGGATGTACACAGGATGGATAGCCAGGGCTACTGACAACAGGAACAGGACTGGAGAGGGTCACTGTTGGACGCAGGTGAGATGCAAGCTGTCTGAACAATGGCACTGCCAAAAAATGCCCTACCTAGTATGCTCTGGGCAGAATCCCCCCTGACATTAGGGATGAAGTTGATTTTCCTCAGCTTAGTTCTGTCCCAGGACCAATAGAGCCTGCAATCATTTCCCAAAGCTGCAGAGAAGGCTTTGACAAGGAAAGATAATGTAGAAAGGCAATCTTCTTCACTATCCTCTGTGATCTGTGAGGCTTTCCCATGTTCTTCACTCCATTGTTTTTACTAATTAAAGCATATCTTCCCACAGCGAGGATCATCCAACATACCTGGACAAAATATCTACATTAGATACCAGACTTAACAATTGTACTGAAAACTCAGCAAACATGAATTAAAGGCAACTAAAAGCAAAACTCTGCCAAACAGCTCACGCACACCAAGCACCCTCCAACTTCAACACTCTTCCCACCTGCCCAAAACGATGACGTGATGGCTGTGCAGACTGCTGTCAACAGCACTCTCACAGGTCTCGTAGGATGCCTTGTTACAGGTTATTTTTACCACCTCTTTTCTCTGCCAAGGACCTGGCTCTTTCTTATGGGAGTTTATGTTGGGATAGTCAGAAAAACTGCCACATCACTATTCTCCTCCTCTCCCTTTTCCAAATTATTGATGAACCAATCATTGAAAAAACACAGAACCAAGTCCAGATCCTTAAGAACTTGGCAGATGACCTCTCCCATTTGTTTTTACAATCTTCCTTATTGCTAAATTTTTGATGCATGATTCATGTATTTGGTTTAGGGAACTGGCCCATGTATTTCCTTATTTTGTGAACAGAGATCTATTGAGGCCTCCCA
>NW_010427225.1:32529-40200 GCF_000710305.1 Buceros rhinoceros silvestris | reverse complement strand
CAGTGGATCACAAAAGATCCAGGCAGGCAGTCACTGCCCAGCATCATCGCTGTTTGACATATGACAATAGCTGGTGGATCCCACCTCTCTCACTCACGCCCTGCAGCAGGCTCCCCATTCTCCCGTCACCCATACGGGGACAGGGCTGGGAAGGGCATTAAGCAGGGCAGGAGGAACAGAGAGTTTCTTGCACTGCCCAGTTTCCATTGCAAACATGCCTGCTTCCCACCATTTTAACCCCAGTGAAGCCATAGGTTTCAACAGGGTGAATGATCATTAGCGTTCAGCACCATGGAGCCTCTTCCTCCCACTACCAGTTAAGGCGGCAGATTTGGCTCTCCCAGAAAACAGCAGTTCTGGGTGAATTCAGCTATCAGACCTAGGCATATTCTGACATAAGATTAAACGGCTCTGATCTCTCCATCCCTGAAACCTCACACTCACAATTCTCTTCATGCAGGTATTCTTCATTCTTCCATTTGAACAGTTGATGTCAAAATCCACCCACTTTAGAGTCCCCTTTTCTATAACAATTGGCTCCTATAGAGCTCCTATACAGATAACAGAAATACTAATGAAAAATGCAAAATAATGATACGATACTATAAATTTGGGACAATTTTTCATTGATTTTTTTTGTGTGGTCTCTTGGACACTAGCCTGGAAACAAATACAGAACAGCTGCTGCCTTCACAGACACCCTGCTGAGAGCAGCAGGCCACCCTATGCGTCTCTGAAAATGTTGCTCTACACAGACCCCCCAAGTTTACCCAAACACTCCACAGTCACGCCAGGCTGCAAGAGAAAGAGAGTCAATTTGTGTGCACCACTTTCTGGATTTCTTTAAGCTAGACCATCAGTCCAAAAGTTTTTATACTCCATTGCATTTACTTCCACATGGATATATCCTTTTACCAGCCCCAGACAGGGCAATGGAATCACAGTGCTGCTGCAAACCATCCAGACTGAGTGGAGACTGTGCCATCTAAATTTATACCTAAATTCTTACTATTCCCCTGCACATATATTTCTAATTATAAAGTGAACTATGAAATTAAATTTTTAAAGCTGTTCTTTTAATGTTTTCTTTGAAACCAGTGTAATAACTACGGTTGGAACAGCTATAATGAGAAAAATACTTCCATACTAAAAATACCATGTTTGTGATATTCAGTGAACGATGCATTATCCTACAAAAAGCTATTAGAAATATTTTAACTCTTTTGAAAGCAACTGTTCATAAGTGGTGGTCCTTAAACCTCATTTCTTCAATAAACTAAAGGAGCAACGTATCTTTAAAAATTTAAGAGAAACAGCTTTGCATAAACTAAACTACATATACCAAGATCCTTGGAGAACACCCTCGAGACTAGGCTGAAAAAGGGCTCCGAGTTTTCACAAAACCGAGGCAAAATCATGACTTCTGACCAATCCTGACTCAATGTAGCTCCAAAGTGCCAACAGGCGTGCACAATGCGTTATCTCAGGCTTTTTCCCAAACTCTTCATGTTGTCCAGTTCGCTGTCCCACTGTCACAATTTCACAGCATTCCTCCAACTCAGACCTTTCTGATGTCTGGTTCATGACTGATCGTAGATTTTTTTTTTTTCCTTTTTTTACCGCACCATTTACCTGATGTGGTTTAGGATAACAAGCTCATTAATACTCCTTTCATGTGACAGCGGTCAGAATGCCCTGACTCTTGAAACAACTTCTAAACGCTTCCAACAAAGCAGATAAAGAGACAATTTGCCTAAATGCGCTCCTTGTCCAGTTTCTTTTCACATCAAAAGACTAGCTGGGATATGCAGTACAAATGTGGACAGAAAGCTCGTCGCTTTTTGTCCCATACCCCGATGAAAAGCTCCCTTGAGTTTATTTGCAAAAGCTTGAGAACTAAGGGCTAGAGTCAATAAAAATCTCTTCCTGGTTTCGGCTCCACGGAGGGCTGTGCGAGCCCCAGCAACACAGAGAGCGCCCATGGCCTCACATGAAAGGAAACCCAAGTTTGACTTGGACCTCTCTCCTACTGAAGTTTCGCCAACGACTTTGTTGTTGAGTCTACACACTTACACTGGCAGCCTGCTCCGCCAAAAAACTCACCAAAGACCCGTCTTGTTAAAAATCCAATTTTCCATGTTTCAGGGAAGGCTTCAAGGGAAGGGCTGCCTCTCAAAGAGGAAGAAAGCTGAGAAATGTGTTCATGTATGCACTTTAAAGACTACGGCTGTTTTCTTCACAATGTAATTCTGGATTATATTTCACATTTAAAGAGTGACTTGACATTAGATATATCCCAGATTGTTTATTTATGTTAGCATGAAATGAGACCAGGCAGAAGACAGGCAAAAGAGTTTATTTAAACATCAGGAAAAAAAGAGCCTCTTTTTGAAGGATTATTTTGTTCAGCAAATTTGTTTTGAATTTTAGGCAGAGAAGGGGGACAACTTCTGGGAAGCCAGAGAGCACGTTTGTTACTTGTTCATTTTTCTTTGTCTTCCTTTTGAGGTTAACCTGAACTATAATGTCTCCGAAAATCAGTAGTGGAGGAAACTCTAAGAAACAAGAACAAGCCTGTTTTAGAGCCTAATGCTGTTTCTTCCAGATTGCTCTACGGCTTTTTAACTAAGCTCAGTTCAAGCTCACATTGCAGGAGGATTTTACTTCCCACATCTTCTGTAGCAATCAGTTGTTCTATAACCTTCAGCATTTAGTTTAATATAGACACATATGACAATATGTTTTATCTACTAAAATAAACTACTGCCGTGTTTACATGTTGTTTAAAGATCGTTTCTGGCAGGACTCTAACAGACCGACACCAGTTTAAGCCTCTCTTCTGCAAGGTGCAAGAAACCAAAGGCAGGAGGACACCAGACAGCAGGATCATGCTTTTTTCTATCTTAAAAAAAAAAAAAAAAAAAAAAAAAAAAAAAAAAAAAAAAAAAAAAAAAAAAAATCTTAAGTCCTACCGACGTGGTACGAAAATTAAACAAGAAATAAAAAAGAACAAAACAGCAACATTGAAACCAGATATTTCTGCAGATTACAGTGCAGTCCTACTGGTTTACACAGAGAAGAAGGTCGTTATGTTCTGTTCCTTACACTGATCTGTGGTTAAACCGGGATTTCTGTGGAACCTTGAAAATGAAAGGGCAGACTATACTTAAAATGTTTTGTAGTTCCCTGGTCACATACAGCAAACTGCCAAAAATCTGGCATCAGTATTTTTATCTCTCAGAGTGCAAAATGTGCCTTGCAGAATGTTTTCACTGCCAGCAGAGCAAACAGAATAGATTAGATACATACTGCTAGGTTACTGGCACTGTAACTAGGAGAGCACAGAAAATATTTTGAGAAATTAACATTATTTTGCCTTCTTGAAGTTTAGGGGTGGGAGGGAGCAGGGAAAGCAAGTTATATTTCCTTGGAAGAAAAACTGGGGGTTACATTTTTCTTATTGGAAAAAAGGAACTTTTGCAGCTTTATAAATGGCCTTATGAACACCCTCGTTTGCAAAACAGGAAGGAATTATAAATGTTTAAAAACATGTGCCCAGCTAACACTGTCACATGCCCAACAGTAACAGAATTCAGCTGTCACCTCCTAGACTCTCTTCCAAAATGTACAGAGTTGCTGACTCCAAGAATGACAATGCCTGGCAATACTACATATGCTTAGTATTGAAAGAAAAAAAATTTTTTTGTTGCTTTCCATTTTGCTTCTTTCATTCACTCTCCCCAAAAAGATATTGCTTTTGTCTCTCGATCTTCCCAGCATGTTTTCTTTCAATTAAAAAAGTCTTTTTTTTTCCTCTTGTAAACACAAAACAGATCTTTCATAATTTCCACGGCAGACAGAGACAGAGGCAAGAAAATTGGCAGGTGTCACTAACACTGAACTCAAGAGTGTCCATACAACCCCCTGTTCAGTCTGGTCTAACATCCTGTTGTGCCCCACAGTTTACTCCTATTCCTCCAGTTCTTGAATATGGCAAAACCAATGTCTATAGTTCACATGGGTTCTTACCGGCCCGTTCCCACCTTGACACTCAAAAGGGCCCTCCAGTTTCCCTGGAGGACAAGAAGCCTCTCGTGCAAAAAAAAAATTAACTCCAATTCTCAAAATTGAACTAGAATACTCAAATGGTGCATAAAGCAGCCAGGTCCCAACCCACCCACGAAGAAGACAGGAAGCAAAGAGAGTTGGTACCCTTTCAGCATCCTACTGACTGTTGTGAGCACTCCTGCAAAGATACTCCCAAGACTTTGTTGAGTTTGGGGAACAAGTCAGAACAGTAAATGTGCTTGAAAGGGCAGGCTGAGGAAGAAGACAAAGAGCAGGAATAGCAGAGCCCTTCAAGGAGCCACCAGTTTTTTAAAGGTCCCTCCCAACGCAAACCATTCCATGATGAGACTGCTTTTTGGTGAAGGTTTCTAAAAGCCAAAATCACATTGAAAAAGAATGAGAAGCAGAACTGAGGGAATATGTACCCATTCAAAGAACACTCACATTCTCACTCTTAGAAGTCCTCTTTGATTTACTCATCCAACTTCCTAGTGAGATTTCAGAGCTTGCTTGTTCCTATTCATTCTTACTCAACCCCTCTCAGCTGTTTGCACTCTTCCTCTCCCCACTGACAACCATTTACATTTCTCTCCTTATCCCCCACTGTGTGCTTTTCTTGCCAAAAGCATCACCATTTAGCAATGTTGTTAAGCAAACAATTTTTTTTAGAAGTAGTTTAAAACCGTCCAGGATAATAAAACTACAGTATTCAGCAATATGCTTATATCAATCAGGTTAGAACATATACTGATTTTTACATTCAAATAAACCAATAAAATCAGCTCTGGCCAACTTATAAACTTCTGGTTGTCACCAAAACTCTACTTCCATCTTTTTTCGTCCCTCCCCTCTTTCATCTTTTATTGCACAACCGATAGCCCACTCACTTCCTAGCCTCCACTTCAGACCCATCAGATCTCACACACAGTGCTGATTGGAAGCCCTCCAGGCCCTGCTGAGGTAAACAGTAAAATCCCACTGGATGTCTGTGTTATGAACATTTCAGCCAACTTGAATATGCAACTGGGCCATGGGCAAGGAAGGCCCATGGTGCAGCCAGAAGCAACTCCATGTTCCAGTCCTTACACAGGACAACTAAATCTTCAGTTACAGTGAATTACTTCTAAGATGAGCAAAACAAATTTCATTGCAGCTTCTCCACAAACAAGCCAACTTCTTAAAGGTACTACAAGGTAATTAGAATTTATGGAGAAAACAGAGGGTTGGCTCTTTTTCACATAAAAGGTACAACAGGGAATTTTTCTTAGTTTAATTTAAGGTGAGCCTGTGTATATGTACATGTGCATATGTTCAGAAATATGTGTATCTACATATTTACATCCGTATCTACCATTTCAGTTTATACATACATAAGATGCCCAAGAAAATATATTTAAATCAAGTTTTAAGCACCTAAATCTTGTTCCAAGTTATGTGCATATTCTTTTTTTTCTTTTACCCAAAAGCTCCTATGACAATCTGCCGCTCATATATCAGTATAAATCGTGGCCAAAGTCACTTGCTTGTTCCCTGCAGAGGACTCAGGATCTGCTCATCCAAGCATCAGAGAAGAGACTGAGCTGGTCTCAAGCCAGAGGGTCTGGCTCCTGTTTCAGCTGTCACAAGCAGAGATGTGCAAATGATGCCTTAGAAGGAAAATGCGTTTCAGGGGTCAGAAAAGGAAGTATCAGCTGTAATTTCATGGTGGAGAACTTCCACTCTGTCAGCTTTTAAGTTACCTTATGTTCCCTCCAGATGGTATAACTGAAGCAGAGACTGGAGCAGATGTGGCTTCAGATTAGCAAACTATAATCACTCCCCAATGGCTCCACACTCTCCCACACTGAGATACAGTCCAATACTTCAGTCTTGCTTACAAAACAGATTTGATCATATGGGTACTAACATCTCAGGTACATGCACTGAATTTTTGAGCAAGGCAAGGACTGCTACACTGTCCTATGCTTAAAAGCACTAAGGACAGGTAACTATGAATGCTAACATTTTTGCTATTACTCCCAATTCCCTGTAGTTCCCGAATTCTTTGGATGGGAGAGTGAGACAAACACGATTAAATGGTTGAAGTATAGCCATTTGGTATAACAATGACTAGGAAAATAGATAACTAGATGATGACTTTAATGAGAGATTAGTAAAATAATCTGTCATCTTATCTTGCAGCTATGTCTCTTAAGTTTACATCAGCTTATCTCCCCTCTATCATATACTACATCCATTCATGCATACATACTCCCTCCCTTTCTACACACACAGAGCAACTCTTCATTTTGCAGTCACCACAGTTCACATATGGGCTGTCTGAATGCCACCACTGGGGCTGTTCTTTCTGAGCTCAGCACTGGACCAGAGGCAAGTGATGCTAGCCTGGCACAGCAGCTCCCATTGGCAGAGCTTAGCCACTCATTGTCTTTTTCTGCCTTGCTGTGCTTTGCATGAGCCCATGTTGGCATACTGCTCTTGGATCATGCCCCAAACTTGAAAATACCTTTCCATTTGAGTTTCATTCTCTAAATTTACTGTCTAGCACAACTGACTATATTCTTCCACCAGCACCACAACCCACTTAGCGCTGTGGCATCCCAACATTTCTACATGCTTCATTTCATTGTCAGTCACATATGTTGGCTCTATTATTTTACAAGATGGTTGTTTCTACAACAGTGAATATAATACTGAAAAATCCTACAATATCCCAATGCTGTTGGATACACCACCTGGAGATCCTTGGAAAGAGGTTCCCTCTCTGCCATAAATAAAACTGATGGATCTGAATGAGGTGGGTGTCCTGATGACAGAGGATACAGAAAAGGAGTAGCTACTGAATGACTTCTTTGCTTCAGTCTCTACTGATAAGACCAGCCCTCACGGATCCCAGTTCCTGGAGGCAAAAAGAGAAAGACTGGAGGAAGGAAAGCTTTCCCTTGGTCAAGGAGGATCAAGTGAGGGATCATTTAGGCAAACTGGACAACCACAAATCCAGGGGACGCACCCACAAGTGATGAGGGAGCTGGCAGATGTTATTCCTAAGCCACTCACCATCATCTTTGAAAGATCATGGAGAACTGGAGGGGTGCCTGAGGATTGGAGGAAAAGCCAGTATCACCCCAGTCTTTAAAACAGGCAAGAAAGAGGAGTGAGGAAACTGCAGACCAGTCAGTGTCACCTGCATCTCTGGAAAGGTGATGAAACAACTCGTCCTGGATGTCACATCTACGCATGCGGAGGAGAAGACTGTTATGCGGACTGGTCAACATCGATTCACCAATGGGAAATCATGCTTGACCAATCTGAAGGCCTTCTATGATGGTGTGACTGGCTGGGAAGATGAGGAGAGGCCAGTGGCTGTTGTCTACCTAAACTTCAGCAACGCTTTAGACACGCTTTCCCACAACAACCTCATAGGGAAGCTTAGGAAGTGTGAGTTAGATGAGTGGACAGTGAGGTGGATTGAGAACTGGCTGAATGAAAGAGCTCAGAGGAATGTGATCAGCGGCGCAGTCTAGTTGAAGGCCTGTAGCCAGCGGTGTACCCGAGGGATCAGTTCTGAGCCCAGTCCTGTTCAGCATACTCATCAATGGAAGA
>NW_010427225.1:27875-32365 GCF_000710305.1 Buceros rhinoceros silvestris | reverse complement strand
GAAAGAGTTTGCTGATGACACAAAACTGGGAGGAGTGGCTGATACACCAGAAGGCTGTGCTGTCATTGAGCGAGTCCTGGACAGGCTGGAGAGTTGGGCAGAGAGGAACTGAATGAAGTTCAACAAGGACAAATGAAGAGTCCTGCACACAGGGAGGATTAACCTCATGCACCAGCACAGGTTAGAGGCTGAACTGCTGAAATGCAGTTCAAGGGAGAATGATCTAGGAGTCCTGGTGGACAACAAGTTAACCATGAGCCAGCAAAGTGCCCATGTGGCCAAGAAGACCAATGGTATCCTGGGGTGCATTAAGAAAAGTGTGATCGGCGGGTCGAGGGAAATTATCCTTCCCCTCCACTCTGGTCTGGTGAGGCCACATCTTAAGTACTGTGTCCAGTTCTGGCTTCCCAGTTCAAGAGAGACAAGGAACTACTGGAGAGAGTCTGGCAAAGGGCTACGAAGATGATTAGGGGACTGGAGCATCTCCCTTATGAGGAAGGGCTGAGACCTGGGTCTGTTTAACCTGGAGAAGAGAAGACCAAGAGGAGATCTTACCAATGCTTATATCTAAAAAATCTAAATATCTGAATAGTATCTAAAATATCTAAATAGATGGTTGACAGAAAGATGTGACCAGGCTCTTTTCAGTGGTCCCCAGCAACAGGACAAGAGGCAACATGCACAAACTTGAACACAGGAAGTTCCATCTGAACATATGGAAAAACTTCTTTAGTTTGAGGTTGACAGAGCACTGGAACAGGCTGCCCATAGCAGCCCACACAGGCTGCTGTGGAGTCTCCTTCTCTGGAGATATTCAAAACCCACCTGGACACGTTCCTATGCAACCTGCTAGGAACGCTCTAGGTGCACCTGCTTTAGCAGGGGGGTTGGGACTAGATGATTTCCTGAGGTCCCTTCCAACCCCTACCAGTCTGTGACTCTGTGATCTTTTGCCAAGATAGGCTGCAATGCCAACGGCCTTCACCTCTTCTAAAGTAACTGCCTTCTGTGTATTTGGCATCATAATATATTTCTATAGCTTTAAGAAGTCAAAATTATTACTTAGTTCTTACCTACGTCCAACAGCACATGATCTTCGTTTTCTTTATAAGGAGCCACAGAGTCTTGGAAAGGCTAGAAATAGAAAAAATGAGCTATTATCTTTGAAGAAAAATAGTTAAATTTGTGCTTAGTTGCACACTGTGCTATAGGCACAAAACTTCAGAATTCAGTTCAAGCAGCAGTCACTTCATTTTAGTCATTTTAATAAATGCAACAGGTACAGCATGCCAATCCCAGATGCTGAGATATGCACATGAATCCTATGGAGTCAAACTCTACACATAATCAAGGAAGAGACCAAACCATATCTCAGTTTCCCACGCAAATTCCAGTTTTCAGCTTGTTTTTCTCTTAAAACGTTTAACTGTGCCCTGACTAGACAACATAGTGTGTTTTGGAGAAAAGAGCATTATACTCTTAAGATGCCACCTTCCCTAACACCTGCACTGTGCACACATGTAGGAATATCATAAGTCAGTGTCCTGGGTTCAACATGGAGGAACTGGATGCTCTCATGTTGTCTGGCTTTCTTCTTCCCAGAGAGCTGTGGTTCTCTCAAGCTTCCGGGAAGGAGAACACGCCTCTTTGAATGAGTCATAAAAGGGGGCGTGTGAGAAGACTTGACGCCATTTTGCCATCTTGCTTTCCCCCTCTCTGCTCCATCTGCCCTCCTCCCTATCTCGTCCGTGCTCTGCGGCTTTATCAGATACGCCGTGGAGGACTCCTGTATCTTACGCCCTCGGACTGGAGACCTTTATCAAGGAGAGAAAGACACGTCCAGGACCTGCTAGTTCCCTGAAGCAGTAAAAGACTCCTTCTGCAAAATGGGTAGGACCTTCTCCGTTTTCTGCCGACTCCCAGCGGGGGTGGTCTAAGGAACTGTCCTGCCCTGATGGATGAACCCAGCAGTACCCCTTATCCCTGCGGCGGATGAAGTAGCCCCTACGTGCATGAGAATTTGAAGATATTCCCTTAAGACGCGACCTGGCTGGCCCGTGGCGCAGATGTGTGTGTGGGGAGAGTCTGGAACAAGCTATCCTTGGCAGAAGGCCCTACAGCCACCCCAGAGGAAAAGAGGTCTATGTTCTAAATTGCATGAAAAGTTTGCCTCAGGAGAAAATTCCTC
The DNA here is from genome assembly GCF_000710305.1 of Buceros rhinoceros silvestris. Lineage (NCBI taxonomy): Eukaryota > Metazoa > Chordata > Aves > Bucerotiformes > Bucerotidae > Buceros > Buceros rhinoceros. Next base: position 30,177 of record NW_010427225.1, on the reverse strand, counting down.
TATCAAGAGCTTTGCGCAGGTGAACGGACTACGGGCGGACTTTTGCCTTCCCCGCCCCCCACCGGCGTGGTGAGCCATTGTGGGGTGAAGTTTGTAAGCGGCGGGAATTGCCCGATCGGAGAGTTTATACTGTACACTTGTATTTATTCTCCCTTCTATCTCTTTCTCTCCCTCTTCCAGGGCAGTTTACTTCAAGGGTGTCTATCTTATTAAACTTTCCTGCTTCTATCGCTCATATGTGTAGCCTGTCTGTGTTATCATTTTCTAAAGCCTAATGAGCTCTTAACAGGACATTAATGAGCATCAAAAGTTTTCTGTGTGAGCTTTGGCTGGCCTCCCAGCCAAAACACAGTACTTCGTCGCATCGCCTTTTGGTGGGGGGAACAGCCCCCCCTTCAAACCGCGACAGTCAGTTCATTCTTTAGAGTCAACTATGGCTTTTTTGCTAGATAAAAACAAGAGACAGTCAACATGGCAGCAGAACCTTTCCCCCCAGCAAGCCTCACGAGCTTCAACGCTCTACCCATTTTCACTCTACACATTTTCAACATAGACTCCAAAATGTGAGCATACTGCAGAGATGTAATTCTGAGATGACACAGATTACAACAGCAACATGCGAATCCCCAAACGGTCAACCTTCTGTACAGCTGATAATTAGGGGGAAAAAAAACCAACCTAAAAGATCATCACTTTACAGACCTAACAAAAGCGACAGTCCAACAACAATACACAAAATTCAAATGTTATTTAAAAATCAATAGTGACTGGCTACTTAGGAGATTTGCTAGATTTTACAAGATTTCGTTTCTCTCAACCTAAACAATTTCTTTAAGCTTCACAGCCAGTTAAGCTAATAATCAAGCTCTTGCTTTAAAAAGTGATAAAACACCCGACTGAGACAAAGATTTTTGGGTTTTGTAAGCAGACACATTTAAATAAAAAGCAGCATATAAGACTAGAGATCTAACCATAACGGGACTTCTCACAGGGTGAAAGACTTAGTCACCCACAAGGTCTTTCTCAGAGACTAACTCCTCAGAAGTAAGGAATCATGCCATCTCAAGGATGAAGCTTGTGCAAGATGGGCTGTGTTTCCCCCCAGATTGGCAGCTGAGCTGAAACTCCCTGAAGGGACTAAGGTTCACTGTATACACAAGAGTGCTCTGGTCTCTAAGAAGAGCTTGCTTTTCCAACCCAGCTTTCTAGCCCACAACCGTACAACAAGTTCCTTCAAATAGTATCTATACACATAGCTATGTCCACAGACTGGGAACAAGCAGCAAACATGGTATGGCAGGCATTAGTCGCCTTATTATATAGCTGGGAGGGTCTCAGACAGCCAAGCAGAGGTTGCTTCTCAGCCTAAATGAAGCTTAGCTACTTGTATAAGGAGAAATCTGTACCTTCATATCATTCTGGGACAATTCATCAGATGCCAAGTTCATAGGAGCTGTAAAAGCAAAGATTCCCGTTGTTAGTAACAAGCAAATTCATTTTGGGTCTGTTTTCATTTCTGCTGCTGGTCTCTCTCCTTTTTTTGAATACGAGGGGGTACGCAAGCAGAAAGCAAGGCAAACAGGCAGGCAAGCCAGAACAATGGACATGCGCAGCCCATGCATCTCCCCACAGCGGCGTTCCCGTGGGCAGCACACAAGCTGCATGCACAACAAGTGCTATGTTATTGTCACAATTATGCTCAGGCTACGCAAGTAAGCGATTCATCAGCCAGCTGCTGATTAACCCCCGTACGCTCAGAAAATCAACAGTTCTAGCATCGTGCCTCACACCAACTCTGCAGACCAGCTGCTTTTCTCCTGCAGGGGTTTCATGTGTTCCCTGAAATGAGACCTTGCATTTTCACCCCAAAAAGTAAAAAATAACTTCATTTCTGTCACTCTTATTTTCTTGTAATTGTTTCTTCCCCAAGCTGTGAGGAAGGTCACAGCACATGGAAATGAAGCACCGCACTCAGCAAGTTTCTCCCTCAAAGACTATTGTGATACAGCAAAAAGGAGTAATCAGCTACAGGAACGCAAATCTATACCAGCATCGCTCAAGTTTCTGGGAATATTATTTAAGAATTTAAATAATAACAATTACATAGCCAGAGTTATGCTGGTAAATATATTTCACTTTATATTGAATCTTTCAACCCAAGATTAACATCTGTTCCCTGATACATAGATCTCTTTGCATTCTCCAGCTCCAGCAAACAGTCTAATTAGGTATGACTCAGCAGCCCGTACAGGGTGGTTTGGAGAACTATCTTGAGGAACAGGACCTCTGTCCTTTCTCGGCA
>NW_010427225.1:19174-27764 GCF_000710305.1 Buceros rhinoceros silvestris | reverse complement strand
TCTACACTCAGGTTTAGAAAAAAAAAGAGCTGTATCAATGTATCTTTGGAAAAACAATTCAAAGACAGCTGCTCATTATCTAAATTGCATAATCTTCAGCAAAAACCACCCTACCTAACCTGCAGGTCTCTGTGAGATGAAGTTCTGGGATGAAGTTATGGACCCACTGCAATCAGCGCACCTGCTGTGCCTGACCTCAGCAGTGAGCCCAGATGCTGACACAAGCAGAACTGGATCCATGCTGATCGTTATCTTGATCATCCATTTCTAATTAATCCACCTTCTTTAATCCACCTTCTACAACAGTCACATATATACCTCCCCTCTCATTCTAACTGAGTGCAATTGCAGAGCACAAAATCAGTAGTGCCATCGAAGCATTCCAGGCATCTCACTTCAGCTAGCAGGAACAGACTATTTCTTCTGTAACATTAACTGCAGAAACTTAATTTAAAAGCTTCAGTGGGAAGGTATTTTTTACAGTATTGCCATGTAATTGATAAAATTATTATTCTGTTTCACAGTTCTCAGAAATGAGAAGCTATTTGGTCTATGCCTAACATTCTGTAGAATCAAATGGCTTCTCCTCCAGATAACAGTATTCAGTCAACTCACAGGCATGGAATTTCACGGTCAGAAAACAGAAAAAATGCACAAACTACTGAATTAGCCAAAATACCATCTATTTCACCTCACTGGGTAATGTATTACTCCACGTATTTGAATTTAATTAAGTTGCTACGGGAGATTCACTGCTAAGCTAGTAGCATCACCTTACACTGATCCACTACTTTCATATGATTGTATTACCTAAGAAACAATGTACTGCCATAGCAACCTCTACTCGATAATAGCTCAGGACTTCTGATAGCATTGTGTTTTAAATGTCTGTTGATCTCGACCTTACGCCCACCCAGAAATGAGCAGTTACTACATTTTGGAATGGCAGCAGTTTTAAAATCTGAGGGGGACCCTTTCATGACACAAATGTGTCAAATTAATGCCCTGGTCTTGGCAGCCACTTTATAAAGGCGTTCACTGAATGAAGCTGAGAAAGTAGTAAAAAGTACTCTGTAGACCATTTGATATCATTTCTGCTTCTGGCAGGAACAAATTGAACTCAATCTTGAAAAAAGTTCTTTTGGTCTCCTGAATGCTAGCAAATAGAGCCTGTAAGTCAGGCTACTAGTCACCAGTAATGATCACTCATGATTTGGATTTGGCGGTGATTAGAGAAACAGGACCAAAAAAAAAAAAAAAAAAAAAATTTTGAAAAAAAAAGAAAAAAAATAAAAACCCCCAAAAGAAGAGAAAGACAATAATTCATTAATTTGGGGTTAAAAAAAAAAAAAAAAACTCATTTGTAGAAATATGGTAACAAATTACAAAACCCTAGAAGATTAAAACACTTTGTTGCCCATCAGCATACATCCTCATGACTACAAGTAGGTAACACATAGTGTAAACCATGCAAGCATGATTACTATAAATTTTTAATAGGTCCGGGATACTACCAAAATGTGGCATCATTCTCTTGCTTTTGAAATGAGGGGTATTTTTTCAGAACACAGACACAAAATAACTCTGATGTGTAAGACTACAAAACTGTATAGCTCCCACTGAAAACAAAAACATGCTAATATCTATGCCAAATGTCTTTGGTGGAAAGAGAAAAGGAGAAGCTTTACAACCAGAATCCAAAATGAGATTAGGCATCCTGAACTCATGATTTTTTCTCTGGGCAATCAATATCCACCAATGATCATTATCTGCTTATGCCAAGTCAGTCTGATTTGAAACTGCTTTTAGAGAAAAATATCAAAGTAATCATCATCTAGAAGCTGTATTGCCAAAGCTACTGTGCCACATACAGTGCTACCAATGCAGGCCATTCACCTTCTGTCCCTGAGGAGCAGCATTAAGATCATGCTAGTCAGAGTACAGCACTTGGATGAGTACCCAGAGTCAGTGCATTTGCACAGTGCACCACCAAAATCATTCACAAACTTTGTACGGTAAATTGCTGCTAACACTTACAATAACAGATGCATCATAGCTTGCAACTGCTAGAAACTGTTTCTCATATCTCTGCAAATTTACCTTCTAATGGAAGAACACAAGTTCCATGAATGAGGCTGGAGAAGCTGGGTATATATATTCCTGCACTAAAAACTGCAACTTACATGTTCATGCACAAGCTACATGACAGCTGTGTCCCCATTTTATCCTTTCACTTAAAGTTACTAGCTGATGCCACCTAGAACTGTCCTATTCCTTTTCCTTAGTCTGTCAGCAGTTTATGCAGGTACTCACATTTCTCCTCCAATCAGTAAGGCTGATTCCAGCACAGCCACTAAGCAAGATGGTGCCTCTCGCAGAGATCACAGTTTTCAGCTTGTTCCTTCATCAAAAGATACAGTGCCAACCCACATAAGCCACTGGCCAACTGATGAAAACTTTTCATTACTTCCTAACAATTATGCATAAATACCCAAAGTGTTATCCTTCTGATGCTGAAGAATGACCTTTTTTTGTTATTTTCTTTTCAGCTCTAAGAGATGCTTGCTCCAGTACACAAGGATGTATTTTGGTAATGAAGGAGCACTCTCATCAGCAAGCACTGTCCCACAATTCTTACAGAGGTAAACCGCTCACTACAGTATTGAATGTCTAACTGAAACACATGGAAATTTTGCCACATTAAGAAGTCTGGGCTGGATCCCAAAACCATTCATACAAAACATTAGTCTTCCCCCATGTTTATTTCGCGTTACTGAAATTTACAGGCTGGAGCATTCATTCAGTTAAACACTGCCCTCTCCTGGAACCTTTTGACATCTTCCTGGCTCTTACAATAAAAGCAGTTAAGGCTCTTCCAGTCACTACAAAGGTCGCATTTTGTGAATCATTTAAGTCTAACATTGGAAAACCAATGCTCTGTAGGGAGCATCACAATTTACACAACTCTCACAGACCGTGACTTGTGTTTTCCACTATTGTCTACTTACAAGTCTCTAATGTCATATGAAATGTGCACTCTTCCTGAATAAATAAATAGTGTATGAATATATGCTAACTTTCCAGGAAAAGCTTTTAAAGACTGCAGTATTACAGAATACAAAACCATACCTTCCACAGAGCTTGCTGTATTGCAGGACATTTTGGATCTTCCACTGTCTCAACTTGGTTTGAATTAATACTCTGTAAAAAAAATCAAAATGACAGTAACTGTATTTGATGCCCATGACACTTACCTGAAAACTTAAAAACAATATCAAAGACTCGCAAACAAATACGTTATAAACAATAGTAAAAGGATTCTTTGAGATTCCAGAGTATTTTATGAGTTTCCTCCAGAGGAAACTGACAGCAGTTCCTCAAGAGGGCAACTGATAAAATATTTTCAACTCCAGAAATAAATTACCTCCTGCTTACAATACACAAGGGATCTAAAGGATTGGATTTAACATTTGTACTTCACTGTTTATAACCTCCTCTGGGAGAAAAGCAGATCAGCAGCTTTGCACAACAGCTCTGCTTAGAAGCCTAGTTAACCTTGAAAGCATCCCTATAACGTAAGCTATTTTGACAGACAGGCAATACAAAGAGCCTAAACCTGGACTGAACACCGACAACATGGTAAACTCAGCCTGGAAGGCAGGAGTTGCTCCCTCCTCCCGTCCACGGCCTCTGGTCACGTTGACCCCTCCTTCAGATACATGCATTGATTCTATCACTCCCGCTCAAAAGGAAGACAGGGCTAAGATCCAGTCCCTTATTTTAGCAATTACCTTCAACAGTTATAAGCAAAGTGGGTGGAGGAGAAATTGTCTCCTTCTGTATAGTTCCATCTACAACTCTGCTTGCTTGTAGTCTTTACCTCTAGTTGGGCTGCTTGTGTATTTGCCATCTACAAGAGCAGTAAACAGAGAAAAGGCATGGTAACCTGAATATGATTGGAAAAGTCAGGGACGACTCTCAGCTACATATTACAGCCAAACTGATTCGAAAGCCACACAGCTGTCAAGCTAGGGGTATCCCCTGCCTCGCTGGGGCTAGATACATTTTTCTCTGCTCGTTTCCTGGTGTGCAAGATCCTTTCCTACTCCCACACCCACCAGGCAGAAATAAGTCAACTCCTCCTTGGGAAACTACTACATCTGTCCACCACCAGGCAACAAAATGGCTTAAATTAGCATAAATTATATTAATAATTTTGGATTACTATCCTGGTTTGGCCTTTTCTCTTTTTTTTTTTTATTATCCTCATAGCATTTCACGTGTGTCCATTAGTCCCCCAATATCTTTACTTCTTGTAGAGGACCTCTCTCGTGCACTGGCTGTGCTGCCTCCAACAACTGAGACAGCCAAATGGATCACCTCCACACACTGCTTAGGGCTCTGCTGGAGGTGTATGACAAGTCACGCAGCCTCACTGACAGGCACTGCTACCACCACAGCAACTTCTGACCCAAGGAGGTTGCAGAGAGTTCAAGTAATTCCAAGCTCTTCCTCATAATCTTCAGAAATCTCTCCTCTGTATTGCCTAGCTCAGACTCAGGGCCTGTAGGGTAACACTTTCTGAACTGCAGAGTCCCTGAAGGTATCTAATGAAGGCATGGCTCCTGTATGGGTAACTAGCTTACCAACAGTTTGTTTGCTTTAAGTTTCCCATTACTCTTTTAGACTTTTAAGGAATAGTCAGGGGACTAAAAGATCCCAGAGACCAGGGTCTGAAGATCATACTTGAGAAAAATTGGGATTTTCTTGCATGAATAACACAAAAACAGTTTCAAACTGCGACACTCCCTAAGTCATCCATTTCACACCCCAAATCCAATGCTGCCATGCCCCGTAACCAAGACAAGTTCCTTCTCTTTATTCCATGCCTTTCTGCCCAAGCCTAAAATAGCAATATGGTCATTTATGCCGACACAAGACACAATAAACTAGATGTACAGTCTTAGTCTGCTGTAGATGAGTCTGCTCTGGATTCCAGTACAGCAATAAATTCTACCTCTATTTTAGAAAGACCATGTGTCATGAAATCTCTAATGCTCACCTTATGCTTTGGATCCAACTAACAGCTGCAAGTCCTTGTGTGCAACAGAAAGAAAACTAATTTTGTTGTACCTTTTGGATGTAATACATAGTCTAAACATGACAGTTTGATCATCCCCCCACATACACTTCAGGATGAAGTGTATAGGAAATTAACTAAACCATGTGGTCTTCCCAATTACTCTGCTTTATGTCTGCTGTATTAAAAGTAGACAACGGTGATGCTGGACAGAGCGGGAATAGGGTGCCCACAACTGAGAATCTAGACTGCTGCAACTAGAGGAATGAGCAAAAGGGAAGCACCTAAGAGTAGCAGGCTTTTTTCTGAAAATACCAAGAGCAGAATTTTACAGCCTTTAAGAGTCTTTGTCTCCAAGAGCCATGCAAACACCCAACATACCATACTTCCTTTTCTATTTCAAAGACTGAAAGAAGAAAAATGATTTGATGAGTGCAAGAAAAAGCTAATTATATAAATAATAATGCATTCTTCATTACAGTCTTGGTTCTTCTGCTGGGTTTACTATTGTTTCCACGGAAAAACCACACATAAATTGAAAGGTATTCTGCAAGCTACAGATGCAGAATAACTTCTTTGTATTGGAACAAATCAAAATCTTGGCAATGTAGTTACACGAGATTATACATAAGGACTATACACTATATGACACCTTGAGTTTTTGTGTTAAACATACCACATGTTTATCACATTCTAGGTTAAAAAAACATGTAGAATGCAATAAAGATAACTCAAGGAAAATCAGTGCATAAATAAGGAAACCTGAAACTAAGCATGGAAAAGAAAAACTGAATTTTAAGACCAAAAAAAGGGAAAAGTCTATTTTTAGTGTGCTTTTATTTCACTAGTTTTATAGAGACATGCAGCCTCAACCTAAAAACATAACTGAGCACCTGCATTGTTACTAATTTGTGCTTTCAAGTGTTCTCCTTACTTTACTGAAATTGGCAGATCTCCTGAAGAATATCACAGCAGTGCTCCAGACACCTTACAGTAAATCAAGATGAACTACAACACATCTAAATTCTACAGCACAAGTCTGTACTCTTTATTTCTGCTATAAATAACAGACTGGGGTTGGCTCTTGATAAAGGCTTCCAGGCATTACAATACTAGACAAAAGAATGGAACTAAATTAAACATTTCAAAGTACTGACATGAATACAACAGCAATACAACTAAACACACAGAGAAGTCAGGGAAAGATACTCACCGCAGAGTCCTCAGCGACTCAAAAACAACTTGGGAGGTAAAGGAGGCTTTAATAAAGTTCTCAACATTTCTTACCCTCCCGCTTCATGTATACAATGTGCTACACTTACACTAAGTAGAAGCCCACAACAATAATCCTGCAGTTACACGGGCCATTAGTGATACAGGCAGCTTAAACTAAAAGGTTACTCAAGAAAAACAAATCCAGCCAAAGAGTCTACAACTGGAAATTACCGCAGAAAATTTGTGACAATGCCCTGAGTTAGATAGGTACCTACCTGGTAAAGAAGAGGTCTGTCCCAGAAGTATTTTCTGAAGAGCTTAATGTCTGACTCCAGCAACTGCTGTGTGGTGTGGCTAAATGTCAGTGTCAGAGCTCGTGATGAATGAACGAACTGCATGCATGCACCCTCGTTGATCTCTGCTCTTGAAATGTCAAGTGAGTGACTGCCCTGGAAACTGGAATGACACGCTCTTTAAACCAAAGCAGATGCTCTATGCATAGGTAGAATGAAAGCACAGCCACAGGGAGATTCCTGCTTGCTTTCGCTATGGCTCATTGGGATCCCAGTGCACCTACTGCCAAAACCGGAGGCAAAAAATCTGAAACATCCACCAAAAACACAGCTGGGCAAACAAATACTTACCAACAACTCCATTCAGGCCTAAGAACACACAGCTACTTCCAGCCACCAGCAGGGAAAAAACAATGTCAGTTCTAGATGGTTACTCACTAGTATAATAAGCCAGGAAGAGCAATTTGTGACAATACCTACTTCTCCTTATTGCTGAAAACTAGCAATAGTACCTTTTCCTGTTAATGTTGCCATATATAGCAGTAGGACATGACGAGCAGCCAGCAGGTTCATTATCCCACAACAGCAAAAACCAGAAAGTATCTCAAGGGAATGCAGCATTGTTTGGATGTTACAAACAAATGAGACATTCATAACATAATGTACTGTACCAGTGTTGTAAATGATTATTTTTTTTTGTCAAACTGAAGTATGGCTAAGTCTCACATAAACTATACGCTGCATGGAGGCAGGCTGAAAGAGTCCAATACCAAAATAAAAATCTAACCCAATTATTGTATATTCCTATTTGTAAAGAAAAGCAAACACTGAAAAAGTCATCTGATGCTGAACATTTGATACCCCAAGACACACACATACACACCAGGCAGCTCCTCAAGTCTGTGCAGAGTAAATGCCAAACAGCTGAAACGTGCCAGAAAACACTTCTCCTTTAAGTCATTTGTCAGAGTGGCAGCTCGCCAGCAAAACAGAGTCATAGCAGCAGCACTGGCTTCACTGCTCATCTCCCTTATTCATTCAAATCTGAGCTTTACAGAGGTCACAAAGTCTGCTGAGGTTTTGTGAAAGTCAGGTCCTACGGTTCTGGTTATACCTAAATATTTCTAGAGATACTTAATTTAAGGGATGTCTTTATTTGTTGGTAATGTGTTGGGATTCAGCTGTGATAGTGTTGGGACGTATACCTGATGGTGCAGCTGGTCCTCTGTCACTTAACTGACTATTTATTGGCTTGCAAATATAATCACAGAATTGTTTTGGTCGGAAGAGACCTTGAAGATCACCAAGTCCAATTGTTAACCCAGCACTGTCAGATCACCACTAAGCCACGTCCCTCAGCACCGCACCTGGATGTCCTTTAAATACCTTCATGGATGATGGCTATAACATTTCCCTGGGCAGCCTGTTTCAGTGCTTCACAACCCTCTCTGTAAAGAAATTTTTCCTAATATCCAGACTAAACCACCCTTGGCTCAACTCAAGGAGGTTTATTCCCATTCTATAGCTTCAAAAAGAGACTGACGCCCACCTCACCAGAACCTCCTTTCAGGTAGTTGCAGAGAGTGAGAAGGTCTCCCCTCAGCCTCCTCTTATCCAGGCTAAACAACCCCAGTTCCTTCATCTTTTCCTCAAAGGACTTGTGCTCTAGACCCTTCACCAGCTTTGCTGCCTTTCTTTGGACAGGCTCCAGCACTCAATGTCCTTCTCGTAGTGAGGGTCCCATAACTGGGCACAGTGTTCAAGGTGTGGTCTCACCAGCACTGAGTACAAGGGGACAGTCACTTCATTCCTCCTGCTGGCCACACTATTTCTGATACAAGCCAGGATGCTGTTGGCCACCTTGGCCACCTGGGCACGCTGCTGGCTCATAGTCAGCCGCTTGTCATCTAACACCCCCAGGCCCTTTTCCTCTGCCAGGCAGCTTTCCAGCCACTCTTCCCCAAGCCCGGAGCGTTGCAGGGGTTTGTCGTGACTTAAGGGC
>NW_010427225.1:9419-19118 GCF_000710305.1 Buceros rhinoceros silvestris | reverse complement strand
GTGCTGAACCCCATGCCATTGGCCTTGTCCCATCCATGCAGCCTGTCCAGCAACCTCTGTAGAGCCTCCCCACCTTCAAGCAGGTCAAGACTCCTGCCCAGCTGGGTGTCGCCTGCAAAGTGACTGAGGGTGCCCTGATTCCCTCATCCAGATCAGTGATAAAGATGTTAAAGAGAACAGGCCCCAAAACTGAGTGCCCCGGGGAACACCACTTGTCACCAGCTGCCAACTAGAATTAACTCCATTCACCACCACTCCCTGGGCCCGGCCATCCAGCCAGTTTTTTATCCAGAGACGGGCACACTCATCCAAGCCACGAGCAGCCAGTTTCTGCAGAAGAACGCTGCGGGAAACAGTGTCAAAAAAAAAAGCTTTACTAAAGTCTAGGTAGACAATGTCCACAGCCCTTCGCTCACCCACTAAGGGGGTCACGTTATCACAGAAGGAGGTCAAGTTGGTCAAGTAGGACCTGCCTTTCATAAACTCATGGGCTGATTGGGCCCAGTCACCTGGTTGTCCTGTACATGCCGTATAATGACACTCAAGATGATCTGCTCCATGACTTTCCCTGGCAGTGAGGTCAGACTGACAAGCACAAGCCTGTAGTTCCCTGGATCCTCCTTCAGCTCTTCTTGTGGATGAGTGTCACATTTGCTAACCTCCAGCCAACCGGGACCTTCCCAGGTAGCCAGAACTGTTGGTAAACCATGGAAAGTGGCTTGGCAGATGCAAATCAAACTTCTTTGAACTGTAAATAGGAGTTTACCACTTAAAATGGTAATAATGGCAAAAAGCAACAGAAACCAACACAAAAAAAGAGAAAAACAACAATAATCCCCACATCCCTCAATTTATGGTTTTTCAAAGAAAGCAGCAAACCATTATACTCACTTTGTGAAGACCTCAACAAGTTTGGAGTGCCCGTACTGCAGGGCTAAATCTAATGGTGTTGCTCCATCTTCATTAGGTAATACTAATGCTGATGACCCTCCAGGCTGGGCTGCTAAGAACTGGAAAAGCTTAACCAATCCCGATTTCATCACAAGGTGCAGAAGAGTTTCTTTTTGTTTCTCTTTTTTCAGTGCCTAGACATACAAGACTATCAGTAACAAAACCCAGCATTTTGCTTGCTAGGAAACATCAAAGAATCTTGTTATCGTCTGCAGATATCCCTGCTTGGGTTTAGACCTACAAAAGTACTTTGTCAGAATCCACCTTTAACTGAAATCAGTCAACAGTTAGACAGGTCGTTGCATCTGTGGGGCTAAACTAGGATATCCAAATACCATCTAATTTCAGTTCGAATTAGTCTCAGTATTTTACTCTTTCTAGCACAGCATTCAGCACAAGAGATGCTCCAATACACTACAGAAGGTAGTTAAAAGGCAATTTTCCAGCTGTTTTGCTTTGCCTCAGCAATGCAAAACATCTGGCAGCATGGCAAATACCTATATTTTTAAATTTTAAAAAAGTGTGATTTTTCAAGGCAGACTGCTTTTCAGCATGAAGAGATGTGTAGCAGCACACCAAGCCATAAGCTAACACGTATGCAGGTAAAATATACATGATAATTCTTGTGTCGCTCTTTTCAGAAAGGTGACCTTACCTGCTAATATTTCCTCTCCAATTTTTAGCGTATAATTATCAAGCTTAGTAGGATAAAGCTTAAAATAAAAGAGTACACAAATGTGACTGTCCTGGTTTGAGCTAAAACTTCCTTGTTTCGGGAAACGGACAAATAGAGTTATTCCATGTAGTACAATAATTCCGTATTTAATTGGTTAAGGGGGTCAGGTGAACGTAATGTTACGTCGGGAGCCTTTAAAAGCAGCAGCTTGGGGGAGTGTCTCTCTCTTGGGCTTCCGGACTCGCTGCATGAAGGAGAGCTCCTGCCGCGGATCTGCTGGCTGACGTCCAGGCCTGACCAGGCCGAGATCAGGCCCGGCTGGGTCCGACCCGGTGAACGACTAGGCCCGAAATCTGGGGGCTGACACCGCCAGTGGACCTGAGGATCACAGACTGTGAACTATCACTGCCGTGAGTCTCGTCTGGAATCGGGTGAGATACCCGGCCTTCCGGCCGTTCGTGCAGGGAGCTCTCCTGAGTTTTCTCCGCCTGAGAGCAGTGGGGTTTCCCCCCACACACACACCTTTCCCGGCGCGAGAGGGATCCGACCAGGCCAGGGCGAAGCAAGACCGCGCACTGCTGCTCCGCTGTTGGCTGCCTGCCAAGAACGGGCCTTGAAAAGAACAGCTTGTGGAAATCTGTTCTTCTTCGGTTTTTTTCCCTTTTTTCTCTTTTCTGGGTTTGTGTACATATACATAGTAGTCTATAGTATGGATTTATTGTGTATTAAAAGTTTGTTCCAGTTTCCGTAACGCAAAACCAAGGTGTGTCTCCAGTGAGACAGAGGAGAATCGTTGAGGAATTCGAGGAGTTGGTTTACCTCGGCCCTCGACCATTAACAGTGACTTAGTCACTGGATGCTGATCCTCCAATAAAGCCCTTCCCTGGTCTTTATTCAAAGAAGGCTTTACCTGTCTACACACATTCTCACACACAAAGCCTCTGCAATTTAAAGGCAATAAATAAAGTTAAGCTGAAGTGTCACTCAACCTATTCTTTATACCGATATTTTGGTATGAAGTTAAATGTAAAGATACTTTCACAAGCATCAAGTATTTCAGGGCACTTACTCTACAGCTCTTAGAAAAACTGGCTGAAATCCATGAGGTTTCCAGTGATTTACGAAATTCCATTGAAATTTATCATCCTGATTCTACAGACTTTTCTTCAGTGTTCAACCAGCTTCAGAACACGTTACGGCAAATTATACACACCAGTGACAAAGGAAAGGTGAAGCTCCTGAAGCATATTTAGGTACATGCACACATTTGTGTCTATAATACAGTTAAAAATCAACAAACTGTCATCCACTTTCGCTCTCTGCATCAGTATCTACAAGATAAAACTGTCTGATGAAAAGCAATCCTCCAGCAGAGATAGCAGCTATGTAGCCAAAATCTAGTAAGCATGTTTTTCAGAAATACTTACGCATTGAGAAAAGGTGACACGTAGCTATGTGCAAACAGAGTGGGTCACGGTTGATTCCCACTCAGTTTAAGTACCCCCTCTGGAAGTGTGAGCAATATGTACCTAATGGAATCATCAAAAACCAAAAAACCCTTTAAGAGTTCTCAAGAGGTCTCAAGTCCAATCCTTGCCTTAGGTGGGACTGGCTCAACCTAGATCTCTCGTGACAGCTGTCTGTCTCATCTGTCCCAAAAACCTTGCAACAACGGAAGGTTTTCACAACCTCTGCAGACAACCTACACAAGAGATAGTTTCACTTCACAGTGACGAAAGATTAGAAATGTCTAACCTAGCTCATCCTTTCTCAGTATAAGCCTGCTGCTTCTGTCCCATCCGAAACAGGCATTAGAAACCCTTCATTCCTTTCCCTTCACAGCTCTTTTTACATAACTGAAAGCCATTGCCATGTCACAGCTGAGTACGTCCTCTCCAGACATCTTAACAGGAGGGCTGTCTGCCGCAAAGCTGGCCATTTTTGAATGCCCCCTTGGAGCTAGGGGCCAAAATCATTAGCCTTCTTTGAAAATGTTGGACTTGAAGTGTTGTAATACTTTTAAACGCTGTATCTCCCCATCTTACAAAGCTAGAATGGCAAGGAACCTAAGGAACTTGCTCTACTGCTCCACAGGGAAAATGAATGCAGGATCTTCACTGGTGTTAAGTTTCTACCCTGAATATTTGGTGGCAACCCATGCAGTCTTTTTACCTTTCTGTTCCAAGCAGAATCAAAACTTTAAAGAACAGTCAAATCTCAGAAAGCCAGGTCAGTAACTGAAATAAATTCCAGGCTTCAGGGAGCGTCAGCACACAGACTCTAATGTTGTGACAACAAACCTGCGTGTAGCATCTGGAACTTCTATTTCACTGCAGTTCTAACAGAAGCAGACACATTAACAAGATGCCGGGGGGGATTCTTTAAACTAGAACATCACTAAACATATACACACTATGTACCTAAGTAATTCTAGAACACACATACAAAATGGCATACATCATTCTTTCAAACAAAAAAAAAAAAAAGAATCCCTCTTGAAACTTCACTCCTACTTGTGGCTAGCCAGCACATCATCTGGTGCATTAGCCTGCTTATGTAACACTTATTTTCTCCCCAGGTTTTGGGCAATAAAACTGGTTTTTTATCTCCCCATTTCATAGTCTATGCCAGAATGTGACCAGCTGGACACAGGATCTGCTGCAGGATCATAGGCCACAGAGAAAAGTATTGAACTATGGTTGTTTTACCTCAAAAGGTCTGCAAAATATTTCTAATTTCAGTTTTTGGAGACAATGATCATTGCTGCATTTTAGTTACCAACATGAATCATTAATGGTGTGAATTACAGTGTTTGAATATCTATTAAGCAAGACAGCATATATGCTTTCAAGTACATGCAATCTTTAAGTCCACTGAATCTAACTCAAGAATTTGCAGAACTGCTCTTCTAAACAGCAATATGGAAGCACAGAGCAGTTTGGGTCAGAAGGGGTCTTTAAAGATCACCTTGTGCAAACCCCCTGCCGTGGGCAGGGACACCTTCCACTAGATCGGGTTGCTCAAAGTCCCATCCAACCTGCCTTTGAACACTTTCATCCACAACTTCTCTGGGCAACTTGTTCCAGTGCCACACCATCCCCATCATAAAAAAACTCTTCCTTATATCCAAACTAAATAAACACTCTTCCAATTTAAAATCATTGCCACTGGTTCTGTTGCTACAGGCCCTAGTAACAAGTCTTTCTCCATTTTTCTTATAAGCCCCCTTTGTATATATTGAAAGCCTGCAATAAGGTCTCCCTGGAGCCTTCTCTTCTCCAGGCTCACAGGAGAGATGTTGCATCTCTCTGATCATTTTTGTGGCCCTCTTTCTGGATCTGCTCCAACAGGTCTATGTCTTTCTTGTGCAAGGGACCCCAAAGCTGGATGCAGTACTCCAGGTGCGGCCTCACAAGAGCAAAACCCACAGAGTAAGTGGCTGGCTAAAATCAGCCCATAGGGAACATGGAAGCATGAGGATCTGACTCCAGCCCACGACTTCAAAGCCTAACCAAGCACTATTCATCAAACACCTTGGTCTGCCTGGATCTGAGACCTTCTTCTATGGAGGAACATTTAGATAAGCATGGTTCAGGCCTCCCCAAACCCATCCAGAGATAGTGGAAACAATGGCTGATGTGGCGCTCCAATAATGGGAGACCTCTGTTCACCTTTCTCCTCAGCCAGATGGGATGTGAACCCACACACATCTTCAAACTTTGATCACTCATCTAGTGGGAGCGTGCCCTGTTCCCTCTGCTGCAGAGTAATTGGAAACGGGTCATAGTACAGAAGAAAATTCAAGGGACGCAGGACAGAAGACCAAGAAAGCAGCAGACTGAGTCCAATGTAATGATCACCTCAGAGAAGCCTCTGCTGTTTGGACATAGGTGCATTACTCATTATACTGTCCTCAGATGTGAAAAACGATGCTGAAAGCCTGGCTGTTTCACTTGCCCAGAGAACGCCCTAACCATTAAGACAACATATGAAAAAATGAGCCAGTATCTCCTGTTTCCCTAGCTATGTTTCTGAACAGAGGTTGATAACACATCATCTGTGCTTTGCACTGGCCGTAGCACTCTTTCTGTACCTGAGAGTCTCCACGCAGGACTTTAGCATACTCAGGGCTATGCAATCAGTTTGGACCTCAGCAGAGCCCTGTAAGATGCCAGGCACCAGCAATCCCTGTATGAACACTGGGGAGTTCAGTTCGAGTTCAGATGCCCAGGAAATGCTGTTGTTATATTACCTTGAAAATACTAGTCTGTACAACAGAGATACAAAAACCTTGGTGGTCTAGGAAAGGAATCAGAAAAACCCAAACTACAAGTCTGCGGTCTGAGAGAGGCTCAGAAGACGACAAAACAGAAGAGAAAGGGCGAGCTAAGCTGTTTGAAGACTGGTAACAACAAACTCTGATAACACAGATTCTTTGCCAATTATCCACCATATAGGGGAGAGCTCCCACGAAAATCTTCAACTGCTGTTTCTTCGGCGGCTGGTAGGACATGACAGAGTCCACAAAATGGACCTTCTTAAGCTCAAGCCACATGCGTAACATCTATGCAAAATTATTAATCAGTTTTTGAATATGTATTATTATTTGGGGGGAAATAATGAATATGCATGTAATTGGGTGATATAAGCTTTGGCTGGGGCAGCACATGGGGTGCGAGATTTGGGGAAGATACACCCCTCGCACCCGGTGCTGGTAAGATAAAGAAAATGCTGCTTCTTAATGCTACACTGGTGTTAAGGAGTTTTTCTTCCGAATTTTCAGTAACACTGTGGTCCAAAACATAGCCCCTGAACAAACGTCATGCATTTCCAGGTGAAAGTGTTTACTAGAAAACGAGCTTTCAGAATTTCTCCTTAGCCAGGAGAACTTAAATTCTGCTAAGTCCGGCTTTAGACATCAAACTGGGTCTTTGGATACCTCCAACTAGACCATTTTAGAGAGAGAGAGAAAGAGAGAGAGAGATACCCAGCCCTCAGATTAAAAACACAGCCATGAAAATGCAAACCTTACTCTGAACTCCACCCTCTGATTGAAACTTCGACGTGGGGCCACTTGCTTTCAAAGTATATGGTAACATTCTGAAAAAGCCAGACAAATTGCTCTGGGCAAGACAAGATGAGGACTTTTCTACTCAGTAAAAAGCGAGCTTTTAGGAAGCCCTCCCTAACAAGTATAGCTTCTCTCTGCTCTGACACTGCAGCAAATAAAAGTTACTCTTCCGGCAGTATGATCAAGTGTGCTACAGAAGAACTCAGTTTTTACAAATAACTAATAAACAGTAATTTAACTTTGTGGTCCTAAAACACCATCTGCTGTATCACCACAAATATTCTAGTAATTAATTTTTATCTGCCCAACGTAATGACATCATCTAACCTTAAAGCTAAATTTGTTCATGGCTTCAATGCACGTTAGCAGAACCATCCAGCAACTCCACCAGCAGTTTTCAACTGCAGGACTCACAGTCCTGCCCATCCTTCACCTCTACAGACTGTGATTGCTGGGACTACTCTCCACTTACTACTCCCACCTTGCTTGCTCAAAAGTGAGCTAAACCTAATGACACAAAGCAATTGCTAATAGCTTCATGATCCTAAAATCTGAAATACAACTTGTAAAGACAGGAGGATAAATGGAAAGGTAAATAAGTCCTCTGAAGATAAGGAAAGTATTTTCACCCTGAGGAAGGTCAAACACTGGGATGGGTCACCAAGAGAGGTTACAAACTGTCTCACCTTGGAAGGTGCTCAAAACCTGACCCTGAGCAACCTGATCGAACTTTGAAGCTAGCACTGCTGCAATGGAGGGGTAGGACCAGGCAATCTACAGAGATCCCTTCCCTGCAAATTCTGGTTCTGCTTCAGGATGAAATATAAGGGCAAAAAAAAAAAACCACCCCAAAAGACATGATGATTGGTAATAAACTCTGTAAAAAGACCTGCCTAAAGAGAAAAGATTTGCCCTAAAAAAAGGTAAAAGTCTGAAACAACTGAGTTTTAGTTCTCCTCTTTCACCACCCCCTTTTATAGCTCCTCTCTGTAACAGAACAAACACCATTTTCCCCACACTTTTCACTTTCTTACCCCTTTCCCTTAAGGGTGGCAAAAGAGGGGAAAAAAACAACCAAACAGGAAAGAAAAAAAAAAAAAAACAAAACCATCAATAAATCAAATAAAAACAAAACAACGTAATTAATTAAATTGCATTCAGAGGCAAACAGGAAGAAAATAAAGAAAGAACAAAAACACAAGGCTTCTTCAATAGATTTATATTTAAATGGTATAAAACGTCATCTTCCATCAAGATACAAAACCCACAATTCCTAAGATTTGAAAGACGCACTGCTGGCTGATTCAGAGGGTCAGCTGCTGCAAGGCAGGTGGTGATGTAAAAGATACACACTATCAGGACGTTGTTTTGCATAACAACCCGATTCTCCAGTCAAAACATTCTTGTTTGAGTTAAATAGAGCTGAGCAAAACACAGCCTGTTTTAAACATTAAATAAATCCTTTTGTTCCTCCTTGCACCTGAATCCCTTCCTATGTTCAAAACAATAAACTGAAACCAAGCATTTCTCTCTAGACAGAAATGACTAAGCCCTTCCTAGGCTATGAATCTCACTCATTTCCTGGAAGGAGATTGAAAACCACAAGAATTGTGACCTGAAAAGCAGGAGGAGACATGAAAACCAGCTGATCAATTCCAGTTTTTCCTGGCTTCATACTTTTACGCATTACTGTTCATTTCTTCATTTTTCCATTAGGTATGAGATTGTTTCTAAAGCCATCTTCAGTGCACCCCACTGCTGCAAAAACACACAAGTGGTTTTGTGAAGAGACAGTGGCCATGAAGCAAGAACTGGGGTACATGACAGCCCATGTGAGCACAGGGCTGCAGTGACATCTCCCCTTTTCACTTCTTGAATATCTGGAACATCTCCCTTTAATTAGTCCCATTCATGATACCTTTATTAATGAACACCCGAAGGCTGGCATCAGTGCTGCAGAAGAAAAGGAGAAAATGGGGGAAGGTTCAGCTCCATTGCGAAGGAGTTTTGCTGCAGCAGAGGGTTAGAGAATGCTCCCATCCATCACCCCCATGAGGTAAAGGCTCTGCACGGTGCCACCACCTACACAGTCAGGTGAAGTTTCAGTTGACTTTACTGCTTGCGTGACCCTGACAAAGACGCAAAACAGTACAGGAGATAGTTTCTGTTAGCAGAGGCATATTCCTCATTCTGTACTGCAGCTAAACACTTCCTTCAAACTGAGACTTGTTTACAGAGCACCCCTGGAGTGCTAAACACCAGGTAAGGAGCACCTGCAGCCAGGAGCAGAGATGGGCTCCCCAGCCCAGCTCAAGGTTGGGTCTGGATCAGACCCTAGCTTCATACCTGGTCTCTCCAGCAGCAGAGCACACTCCTGAGCCCCACTACTTCTATACTGCCTTAAATAGGAAACACAGTATCTTGTATCTCTTACAGTGCTTGCTCTGCTGACACTCTATACACCACCATCTCCTCCAAGTGCTTAGGGCTTTTCCCAAAAAGTCCCTTCATGTTCAGGGGGATCTCAAACATCTCCTCTCTGCCGTTGTTACCCCTGACAGGGAGATAAGGATCATATACTTGCTGGGGACCTGCAAGTTAAGCATGCTTGCCAATATCCTGCCTCATGCTACAGGTTTCTTGGTCAGCAGTAGGCACTGGAAGACACCCCTCTGGTTTCCAAAGTCCAGGCTAGCATCCGCCTCCCTCCACCCTGCACAACTTCCACAGGGGCAAACTCTTGCAGGACCAAAGATTTGTCTGTTTCTCTAAACTCCTAAACTGTCTGACCAAAAAAATATTTCCTCTTTTCACAAATCTCATCACACCTAGAAATATTTACCCACTGCTCCGAGTGTTTTCCTAATTTCATGAAGGAGAATGGGCACTTTGCCTCTCTCCCATTCTCCTTCTGCAGGAAAAAAAGAAATTTAAAATTCTAACTGAGGAACAGACACAGTCAGAATTTTCTTTAATGTAGAACAAAAATACAACATGTATC
>NW_010427225.1:5008-9289 GCF_000710305.1 Buceros rhinoceros silvestris | reverse complement strand
AATGTGTTTAACACTAAGCAGAAACAGAAACAGGATTTACAAAGAAAAGATCAGGAAGAGGGCAATAAAGTAAAAACATGCCACAAAAAATGGGAGAGTGATTCTCAAAGGCAGACTATAAAGCAGCAAAGTTTAGTACTTCAGTTCACTCCAAAAGACCAATTCCTCGAAAACAATTACAAAGCATTTATGAAAAGAAATAGAAATTCTCCTTCTTCGTGAAAGGGAATTAAACAAGTACAGACACTGTTCCCTTCTCTATGATCCACAATTAATTTTTATAATTCAGGCTGTAATTTTATTGCTTCTATTAATAGCCTTAAAAGTAAAAAAGCATCCTTCTCTTGAAAATAAGTGTAAATAGTAGCAATGCTGGCAGCAACTGTTCTTATTTGATTACCAGCAGAGTTAAGTCATTCAGACAACCTGAACTCACCCTCAGTAGGAGATAAAGGAAATGACTGACCTCCCTTGGGCTGAAGAGTGGTTAGTAAGCACTGCCGAGGCAAGAGTCCTCATAAGCATCCCTACCGGACACCCCAAATTTGGATCAGGTTTTGTTTTATTCACTAAAAAGGGGAAAGATCCCAGCTTCATTTAAGAGCAACGACTGGAGTACAAAGGGAGATGTCCCATCGTCGGTGCACCTGTCCATGAGGCAAAGGCTAACGCAAAGACACACTCATCCAACATTCACAAAAGACTCACGCACCCATCCCTGCTTTCCTGCTGTATTCAAGTTTCATTTATGTATAATATTTAAATCCAAAATGTGAATGAAGTATGAAAAAGACATAGAAACAAAAAAATACAAGTCCTATAAAAGTCTCATGAGGGCAACACACACTTTTCCATACAGATGTTGCAGTACACCTGAAAATTAACAATCAGCATAACTAACAAAGAGTTGCTATTTGGATAGCTGCTCCCTGGCAGAGCTTAGTATGGTACCAGCTGACCTGATCTCTGACCTTTCAGACACACAATACACCCAGCACAAACTTCGTACTGTCTTGAGCAAGCAAGTATCCAGCTAGTTTTGCCCAAGTGCCTCTCATTACCACCAGTATCCTGCTGATGCTTCTAAACTTGGCTTCAGCTGGTTTTGATGAAAAGCTTAGCCAAGCCTGTGAAGCACAGCTGATTTCTTCAGGCTTTTAATGAAAGTCGTCACTGCTATGATCCAACAGCCATTCCAGCAATTGAGTAATGTGAACAAATATTTACTACACATCAAAATGAAATAAGCAACAGCTCGCTTTTTTCTCTCCTGTCTAACCAATATTTGAATGAGACTTGGTATTTGTTTTTACATTTCTTGAAAGAGCTGTTTACAACAGACAGACAAAACCAATCCTTCTCCTGAGGAAGGCAGTGGCAGATTTCAAGCTGTCTGTCATTCAGAATTAGAAAGATTCGAGATGGGGGAGAAAAGCCTTCACCCAAAGAAATGGCCTAAGTGCTGTGGTTTTACTTCCCAAAAGGTTGCATGAATGCCTCTTTAAGTTTGGCTCACACGGAAACTGCCTGTCCCCCAATTTTTAAAAATTTAAAGTACTAAAATGAAACCAGCCAAAACTACAAAATTTTCAATTAATAACATATGAAGCCATTAAGTTTAACACTGTTTCCAACCTCAGCTATAGATCAGCTGGGCCTGCAAAAAAGAATTATACTCCTCAGCAAAACCTAACTACAGTTTTCTATTTGCAATGAAACCTGAAACTAGGAAAATTTCATCTGATTTTGTTACAAAACTTTTCAGTAGCATACCCTAATGTAAAGTTCCATGTATATTTTCATCCCACTTCCTCTGCAATAAAAAAAGCCACAAAACTTGTTTAATGATATTCTCCCCAAAGAATGATCATAAATGAAGCATAAACTCTCACAGAACCATGATAAAAATTAGGTTTACTCTGTACATCAGAATGTCCATAGTAACACATTCTCCTGTTTTATTATCACCTCCTTTTTGTCTGCACAATTAAAACATCTCAGTTCGTTGGACTCACGGTGGCAATACTCCACTGCTACAATTCCCACTTTTTTTTAAACAGACAGCTCTTTAATCTTACAAAGGCAGAGTTTATTTAATAAATAAAGAACTGCATTCACAATGAGTCAAGACACAAAACGCTTCTGGAGAGACTTGAGTTACGGTAACGCTTATTATTCTTTTTAAGCCTCTAGGCACAACTAAAATCTCTGATTACCCCTCTCATACTTAACAATTTTTCATCTTAACCACAAAATAAAGCACAGTTGAGAATCTGAGATAAATCTCTGAGATACTCTGCTCTGAACAGTGCACCTAACCACTGTTAAAAGCTTTCCAACTTAAAATAAAACCATAGCACCTTCTGAACAGCTTCCAAGAATGTTCCAAGTCAATGGCAATTCTTCATGAGCAACGGCCATCATCAAATCATTATCCAGGGACTGCAGATCTTTTATCCTAACCCCAAACTTATCCAGCAACATCTTGTGACTAGCAGCAGTGACGCATTCTGCGTGACCGACCAGAAAGTGAGACACCTTGCAAGACAGATTCTCTCTGTGAGCGACAAGACAGCTGCCGAGGACCACAGGTGAGTATCCCCTTGAGTACATCAACACAGAGACAGAAAC
Organism: Buceros rhinoceros silvestris; assembly: GCF_000710305.1. Taxonomy (NCBI): domain Eukaryota; kingdom Metazoa; phylum Chordata; class Aves; order Bucerotiformes; family Bucerotidae; genus Buceros; species Buceros rhinoceros. The sequence continues at coordinate 6,658 of NW_010427225.1, read as the reverse complement.
TGCTTCTTGGCATCCATGGCCTGTAATTACAACATAAATTAATTACCAACATTACCTATGTTCAGAAAATACACTCATTCTTCCTTCTCGCCCCTCATGTCTAAGAGCTGTGACTGATCATCCAGAGTTATTTTATTCTTCCCTCTAATGACATACAGGGCATCCACCAACCATTACGGGTGATGGATTCAACTAGACTGTGAACTACCAGTTCTTCAAATTATACTGACGTAATTAATTCTAGAACTAGTCTTTTGAGGTGAAGGTTCTTCAACCACAATAGAAAGAAGAGGTAACCATATCAGGTTGAAATACCACACATCAAAACCCTGAAGGTTCTTTGGTAAGAATTAAGAAAAATGAGACACTCATTAAAAAAGTGACAGATTGGCCTGCAACACGAACTGAGTAATACACCTATTTGTTAATACCCATTTTCTATCTATCCAGTGTCTCTACATAGGGCAAAACCCAGAAGCTTTTAACTAACGCATGCTTCATGCTTTTGAGAGACTTCATTAAATGCTCTATCAACTCTCTAACGCACAGCTGGGAGACTCCAAGTCCAAGAGAGTTTGTCTCTCAAACCTCTTAAGCATCTTGGGCATTCCTTATCCTCTTTTGCCATCTAAGTGAGGGTAGATGTCATACATCTAAAAAAAGGTGCAAGCTGTACCTCTCTCTGGAGAGCTAACCATGACTTTCCACAGGTGCAAATCTACCCTTTCCAAAATATTCCCAAATAACTACAAGTTTATATGCAATTAGTAACTGCAGAAGGAAGCATGTACTTAGCACATCTGCAGTTATTTTCAAAGTCCTCTGTGTTCCTTTGTGTCTAATTTGCCCACTACGAAACAATACTAACATCAGCAGGGCTGTATTTTAACCTCTCACTTTATTTTCATCTGTTCATAGCTTCTGTTGGGAACAGGCAGAGGATTAAAGTTGCCTGTAGCGTCTTGTCAGAAAAAAAAAAAAAAAAGACTGCTATCCTGGAATAAGCCTAGCATTTTACCATTTACAGGATCAAAGAAGTCATCATGTAACGGCAGCGAACTTTCCCTTTTTATACTCGGCAGTTATTTTCAGACTCTAAATCTCCTTTAGAAAACAAGAACGAATAACAAGCAGATCCTATTGCACAGGTACATCATGTCTATAGCCACCTACTCACACAAAGGAAAAGGTCACAAAGCAAATAAAGGTGATGACCAGGGTTTATGTTTCATCCAGGAGGAGGACAACACCAAGGCAGACAGATAGCCGGCAGGCAACACAAATCTCTCCTGTTTGCAGTGAAGCACCCCCGGACCCCTGTGTCACCGGTTTGGCCCAGGCTGAGCCAAGGTCTGGTAACGATAATACCTTCCCCTATTCCACCAGAAATAGGGGAAGGGAGAAAAGAACTCGTGAGACCTCTAAAATGCTTTTTGGAAAACTGAAACAAACTTTAATAAGACCACAACCAGATATATATTAAATACAAAGGAAAACAGTGAGGTATTGAGGGTTTTGGGAAGGCGAGGGTTAAACCGAAAGCAAACACAGACCGCGGCAGAGATCCGAGATGGCGGCGACCACGTGGTTCTGCCGCGGGAGCAGCACACAGAGACCCGCGCAGTTACGAATTACCCGGAAACGCGGCAT
>NW_010427225.1:0-4858 GCF_000710305.1 Buceros rhinoceros silvestris | reverse complement strand
GCCAAGGCGGCACCGCAGCTTTTCCCGCAAAAACAGCTCAGTCTGTCTTCAGGGGCGGCTCCTCAGTTGCGACGAGGTAGGGGGGGGTCCAATCCCCGGGCTGGTCTCTCACAGCAGCAGCGCGAGGGGTCTGTCCCCGCGGCATGGCTGTGCCGAAACGCAGCAGCAATAGGGCTCACGGCAGCAGTGAACGCACGACAGCGGCAGCTCCAGGAGAAACAAGCAAGCAAGCAGACAGGCAGGCAGGCAGGCACGGCACGGCACGCAGGCAGGGCTAGCTCTGCGGTGGCCCAAAAGCACGGGAAGCAACTGCGCTCGCAGCACAGTCACGTCACTTTTAAAGAGACAGTGGCGCGAAAACTTTCAATCTATGAGGATGCTGCCTGACGTCACATGGTAGGAATACAAATGCTATAGGATAGTTTAAAGCAAACTTCTCCTAAAAAGGAGATCTTTGCTGACCTACCACACCCTGACACCTCTACACCGTGTACAGCTCCAGAAGAGCTTCAAACGCTGTATGCCCCCACCAGGAGGTGACTGGTTCACACTTCAGGCTGAAGTGTGAGCATCAAAACAGTTAACCACAGCACTGACTCCACTGACTGGTTCCACAGACCAGCCTGGTAAAAACCTGCAACAAAGGTAGCACAGAAATTTCTGCTGCAAAGTGCAGTTATGTCCTTGACCATCCTGATAAGCATCTGGCCCCTTTCCCTGTTCGTTATGCGGCAAACATACACTTCATTGCAGTGAGACTCTTGACGCCTCCCAAAACATCATAACATCTTTGTGCGCCTTCCCCAAGGACATCTTTCTCCTAACTCCTAACAATGCAAATCCTGCATTTGTTTTCCTCTTAGATACAGGCAGATGTATTAAACTAGGGGTGAAGAGGCGAAGGCTAGTTTCAGGCACAAAATCCTCCTTAGACAGGATTGTTCCTGTGAGTGTAGGTGTAACACATTAGGAATCCAATATTGACAGCAAACATGCCTTTCATCCCCAGAAACTGATAATGTACCTTTTTTCAGTAGCCTGAAGTGTTATTATAACTGAAAAGCGTTTTCTCCTCTTTCTCTTTTGGTTTTGCACTGTTATACATAGAATTTTTTTTATTGCTGTTGTTATTGTTTTTATTATTGTTGTTGATATTGTTATTATTAATTTTGTCATCTTTTTTTTTAAGCACCAGTGGGTACTTAGCTGACACCTGCCCAGTGCACAGTAGAATTTCTTCCATACAGACACTTGCAGCCACAACTTCTAAAACACCTCTGTACCCTCTGGACCCCTACAGCTGAAGGACAACATAACCAGGCAGCTTTCACATTTTCTTTGCACTAACTACGTGAAACAAGGGAGATATTTTGTGGCAATATTTCTTTCATAAGCCTACTCAGAGGGGTGTCAAATTATTGGCTTATACTGCTCCTTTAAAAAAAAAAAATCTTAATTTAGACTCAGTGAGAACAGAGAAACACCTTAAACCGATCACAATGTATAACGCACAAGCAGGAGGGAGAATTTCACAACTGGACTTATAATAGGTGAAGGAAAAAAGCAAGAAGGGAAAAGACAGAGTGGAATGCTCATCATCATCATCATCACGGCTTGGCTTCGCAAACGAAGATTTGGGAAGGGTTTTTCCCACGCTCACTGCAAGCGATGAGTGCACCCTTCAGGCCTGCGCGGCGGCTTTTTTAGGTGAGGCGCAGCGTGCACGGAACTGGCTCCACCCTTTACACCTGAGGTTCATCTGCCAGGGCCTAGCGAGCTTGGACGGTGACAGCAAAGTCCTCAGGTCGTAGGTTTGTTTAGAGTATCCTTCTCTTAGATGATGGATGCCTTACAGGGCTAAACGAGCTCCATCTGCCCAGGTTTGGAGTCAGAGTTGTCCTTCTCCTAGGATGGCTGCCCGAAGGCTAGTGAGCCCATCCTGCCCATGGACACACTTTGTCTGACCCTTCAGTTGAGACCTGTCTGGCCTGGGAGACCCCACCGGAGGCACATGCCACCACCAGCACAGCTCTCAACCTCACAAGGGCACACAAGCTCCTTCCCCACGGCAAGGGGGTGCCCATGAAAGAGTCGCTGCTCTACCTCCAGACATGACAGACCCGGGCATGGGGCAGCCGGGACCTGAAAAAAATGGGAGTCCTGGAGGGTGGAATGCTCATATGTATATGATAAAAAGCAGGTTTTTCATAACACATTCCTTACAATCCTCCAGAAGGAAGGCAAATTGGCAGCTAACTTGTATCTGGCCAAACAAGTAAGGGATTCATTTGGGGAATCTATTTGGATGTGATCCAAAAAGAGGGTTAAAACCTGCATTACTAGAGAGCATCAGAGATAACAGAGAAACTAACTTGCACAGAGGAATAGTAAGCTACACCTTTTTTTGATGATGATGGATGATTGCCATATATGGCATCAGGAACAGTTATTTCACAAAGGACAAGCTCCTGACATCATCTCCTGTACTTCCCATTTACCAACCCATGCATACTGATTTCAGATGTTCTTGTTTCACATTGCTCAATTCCATCATCTTCTTCCTTGCCTCCACTACCAAAACATGCATCAGTTTGCTGTTCAGGTCAGCACAAATGCCTTTTGCTCTAGGTTCAGAGTATCTTTTTTTCTTCTCACCTGCTCCTCTCCAAAATATCCTTGGTGCAGTTATGTCATCTTCTCTTGTCACCACCTGAAAATCTTTTACAATTGCATCCTACTGCTCCTGAAGTTCACCCCTACACTTTCATCCCTTCCTGTCCCTCCACTGCTTGTTTTGTAGCAATTGTTAAAGCTCATTGTTAGAAAGATGTGACAGAGGTTCAAAACTTGACTGCTATCAGCTTCTTTCCACACTCAAAATAAGCTCAGCTAAGCAGAAACACAGAAGCTATAGATTAGCTCTATAAGGGTTTATTTTATTAGCTGAAATCTGAAGGATAATTTGTATCTTTTCATTATACTTCTATTTATTTCCTGGTTCCCTCAGGCAAGGCCAGCCCAGCTCAGGCAGCACGCTGTAGCAGGAACTACCTGAACAGATCTTTCCTGTGTAGACAAATGAGCTTGGAGAGCAACAGAAGTGGGAACAATTCCAGCTCCATCCTTCTTTCCTAGCAAGGCACACAGGAAGAAAGGAAGAGGGCTGGATCTTGCAGTAAGAATTCAGTAACATACTCTCCATCAAAGCAATGCCTCTCTGCTTCACAAGGCTTTCCCAGAGCTTTTAGGGAGATGTTACCCCTTTTGAAACAGACCCCTTTCCTGGCAGAGCCTAAGTGCCCAATACAGACTCTTAATCAAAACACATATATACACTAGGCTATTACAACAATTAAATACTGTAAGTGAACAACAGTGAAACACACCTCCAGGAGTTCCATTAGAAATTCAGAGCAATGTTTGTTCTCAGCTTGTTCCAGACACTGAAGCTGGTAACACATCCAGCCAGCATATTCCTTTTTACATTTCTAAACATAGAACCAATTTAGGCTTAACAGTTACCCTATAAGTACCAAAACCCAAACCAGGCAGGTCACAAAAGTGCCTCATCTTTGGAAAAAAGCCAAGTGGCCTGAATACAGGGCACCTGTGAGAGCATGGACCTGGAGAAGTTCACTGGGCCAGATTCTTCACAATCCACCAGTTGCTAGATGTCTTTCACATTATTTTCACAAGTTCACTTGCCTAATGACAGTTCAGCCTCCCTCCCACTCTTTCTCCTCCCTAACAAGCTTATTTATATCCTTACAAACTTGGAAAAATAAAACAGGTTTATTTCTATGTGTAGGTATGCTTCAACATGCTTCTTAGAGTCCATGTGGACCTCAGATGGTTCTTCAATACCCATTTAATCAAAACAAGAGGAAGGATGTGCCACTTCACCATCTCAGCAAGTAAACACAGATGGTTTCTTAGGTAGGTGCTGGAGAATGTCCTTGCCTTCAAATTCACAGTGTTGAATGTGACAGACTCTAGCACAAGCAAATTTTTAAGTCAAAGGGTGTTACTGAGACCAGCCAGCCATTATCTTCCTTAGATTTACATCCAAGTGCCTCCAAACAGGTACTCAACCCTTCCAAACGACTACAGGGGAACACAGGAACTGGAGATCCCTCAAACAGCATCTATGCCTGTACCAGGAGAGAACTTCAGGCAAACACGTGAACATCTCCAACTGCAAAAAGATACCAGAAATTGTACAGAAGAAAAAGAGCATGGGAGAAACCGTAGGTCTATTGATAGCAGGAGGAATTTTGCCACCAGTTTAATGAGAGCCAAGATTATCATTGTGTCCGGGTTTGGGCTAAACTTCCTGGTTTGAACTGAAACTTCCTTGTTTTGAGTTCTGGACCAATATAATTATTTCATGTAAATACAATAATTCTGCATTTAATTGCTTAAGAGGGTCAGGTGCACTGTTAGGTGTTAAGGTTATAAAGCAGCACGCAGGGAGGAACCTCCCTCTCTCAACTTCTGCCCCTGCAGCAGGGAGCAGCTCCTCCGGATTGCTGGCTGCCGAGACCAGCCCGCGAGCAACCCGAGCAGGCTGTGTCCAGACTGCCGAGCTGAGCCGAAAGCCTGAAGGTCTGCCTGCATCCCCAGCAGGCAGCTCCTCCTCCAGATCGCTGACTGCCGAAACCAGGCCCGGGAGCAGCCTGAGCAGGCCGCGTCCAGACTGCCGGCTGCCGAGTTGAGCCGAGAGCCTGAAGGTCTGCCTGCACCCCCCGGATCGCTCGTCGAGCTCCCGGGCAGCAGCACGCAGGGAGCCGAGTCCTCCCACGAACCTGCTCTGCTGAGGAACCAGACCAGAACCAGGCCTGAGGACCACACCTCGGGA
>NW_010427224.1:3501-7722 GCF_000710305.1 Buceros rhinoceros silvestris | reverse complement strand
AATAGGGTGTAAAAACTCATGTATTTTTCTATCGAATTGTGCCTACTAAGCTAGACACCCGATCTTTAAAGAACGTAATAAAAGTAGGTGCTTCACTGAGAAGTCTGGCCTGGGTCTCTATGGCGAGGTTTTCTCTCGCTCGTTTCCAGCAAGTCTGTGAGCCAGTGGAGTGGGTTGTCCCCTGCTAACAGCCAAGCACCCACACAGCTTCTCACCCTTTTCCCCAGGATGGGTGGGAAATAGGAGATGGTGAGGTGGCTCATGGAGCGAGATTAAGACAGTTCAATAGATGAAGGGAGACTGGTGAACGTGAGCCCTGCTGCTTGTTGGCAGGTTGATGTGAAACCGGTTTCTGGGAAGGAGGATCTCAGCACACAGAGAATTTCCTTGGGAAGATCAATGCCATTGCCACAAATGGCCCCCTGTCTTCCTCCTTTTCCTCAGCGGGTGCAGGGCAGGCTGGCTCTGCCCGGTGGATGTTCTAAGGCAACGTAGGAAGGCTTGCTGGTTCACTGGCCTAGAGAGGCGTCAGCCGTGCAACCCTTTCCTACCAGGGTATGCAATGGCTCTGCCACCATGACTGCCCCTTGCCAGGTCTTGCCCAGGCCCTAAGAGCTGGCCTTGGACCTCTGACTGGTTCCTGGGCCAGCGCAGCCATCACACTCCCACTGCTCTCCAGCATCCTTTGGGGAGAAGCTCTGGCAGTGGGTCCTGCAGGTGACAGGGGAAGAGCAAGCAGCTGCTGCAGCGTGAGAGAGCTCCCTTGCCTGGCGCCTCACTCATCACATCTACTGTGTCTTGACTTGTTAGCTAATGAGTTCGTTGTGAATGATTTGAGCTCTTCCAATGATGCAGCCACCTCTGCCTACCTGGATACACAGCCTTAACCAGGGAACACATAGGCAGACACACACGTGCACAGACACACTCAGGCACAGGCACAGACACACGTACACAAGACACATGCATTCAGAGAGAGACAGACACACTGATGTACACAAACACAGACAGGCACACAGGCACACACATGTACAGACACACCGACACAGGGAACCTGTGCGCACACACATGCACAGCACTCATACCCAGGACATTGGCACGGGTGGTCGCACAGCCTGCCACAGCCCAGGCACTGCTGTCAGCATCACACCCTAGCGCTGATAGCCACATCCTGTCTTCTTCTGGGACTGGTATAGCCAGGAGGCCACTCTTGAGGCATACATGCACATTTGGGAATCCCCTGGGCACTAGTACTATGTTTGAGGGGCGTGTATGTACATCAGAGTTACATGGGTCTCTGCATGTGTGTAAGGTGTGCGTAGGTCTTTCAGTATGAGGAGAGTGGGTGGGTGTGTAGCAGTGTTGGTGTACTTATGTACGACTGAATGGGTATGTGATGGGTGCATAGGTCTTTGTGTATGAACGCAGAGTTTATGGGACTCTGTGTATTGGCACGAGAGGGGCACAGGGAACTCTGTGTGTGGAGTGCACGGATCTGTGTTTATGTGTGTGTGAAGCATGTGTGTCTATTGTCCTGGAGCAAGGGTGTGTCTATTGTCCTGGAGCAAGCAGTCAGGGCCGTTTTGATCAGTGTGCCAGTGTGTGGCATGGGAGCACCTGCAGTGGGGGCTGCCCCTGCCCATTCACCTGAGAGCAGAAGACACTGCATCCCTGCACTCATCATTGTATCTGTTGCTGACTGCATGGTCACCAGACCATGTCCTGAAACTGCACGGTTCTCAAGAGGAGGCAGAGTCTTCCAGACAAAAATGGAAACAAAATTCTCTCTAGAATATTGCCTTGCAAAGCCAGTATTCTCCTTTGCTGTCCAAAAGAGGAAGTCTACAGATGCACCAGCACACACAAATTCTGTAACCACACAGCTTCTCAGGGAGCCCATGTCCTGTTGCAGGTCCATCAGACATGCCTGACTGGCACCTGCAGTGCCACAGCCAAGACAGCATGTCCCACTCACCTCTCTGGCCAGTCCTACTTCCTGCACTCCAAAGATGAAGCAGCACCCAGGGAACTGCAGCCTGTGTGCTCTCCATCTGCTGCAGGCGTGGGAGGCGATGCCTCACCCTTCTGCCTCTCTGGAGGGTCTCAGCGGCCCTGTGGGAAGGTGGGGCACGCAGCCTAAATGGAAGGCAAGGAGGAGATGCTGTTCCATAGCAAAGGAGTGACATGGAGGTCCCTGGGCAGAAGGTGCTGAGCCAGAGCCTGGAGGGGCTGTTCCTCTGCACACGGACACTGGTGGGGCTGCGGTGGGGATGGGACAGTGCCCTGGTGTGCCATCCTGGTGGGAGATGGAGGCCAGGCTGCTCAGGGCCACAACTACCTTGGGGCTGCCATGGTTCCCTGATGGTGTGACCAGGCTGTGGGCTAGCATCACCTTGCTTTTCTGAGACTTTTGTGAGTCTCTGGGCTCTGTCCCTGCTGGCTCCCTTCCCTGCGACTGGGTGCTTCAGGGCCCTCCGTCACCACAGAAGACCTTTGGCTTTGTGAATGGCTTCTCCTGCTGCTTGACAAGCAGTTGGGTGGCAGAGCAGAACCAGGGCAGTTCCAGTGACCTCCTGGGAAAGTTGGAGGTTTGGAGTAAGTGTGAGTTGTTTGGAGCACCAGATCATGGCCCTGGCATGCATGTGGATTGTGTTCCCCTCCTTCCCCATAAGATCAGTGTTCCCATGTTCTGCGCATTGCAGTTTTTCTCCTACTCCAGCTTATAAAGCCCTGATAAGATGAAACCTCAGCCAATGAAAAGCACAGCAGGTTTTCTTCTCCATTTGGATGATTTGGAAAAGATTTATATTTCCCACTTTATATGACTTTTGAGAGAGGGAACATGACAAATAATTTGATAATCCCAAAGATTATGCTCCAACACAGTCTACACCAGCAGATTGCTGCCTTCTTGGGTATCAAGGGCTAGAGCTGGGCTGGCCACTAGACAAATGACAGATTCTTTCTATTAACCCCTCTCCCTTCCCGAAGGGAAGATAAAGGGATTAAGGGAGAGAGATTTATGGATTGGAAAACTAAAACTGCTTTAATGAAAATAATAACAATAATACGAAATATATACGAAACCAGTATTGAACCTAACCCTCTGATGGCAATTACATCACTGTCACCACTGACGCTGTGGGCAGACACTGGGGATGTCTCAGACTGGGCTCAGCAGCAGATGGGAACTGGATTCAGGGGTTGGATTTGAGAACTGGTTTCAGGAATGCACTGACTGGGATCAAAGGCAGAATGAACAGAACCCCTTTTGGTCTCCGGCCATTGAAGAAGAGAACTTGACCCTTGTGACCCCTCAGCTTTATAGCAAATATGATGTAAAGAGGATGGAAGACCTGGCTGGTCAGTTCAGGGTCACCTGTCCTGTCCGCTCCTCCCCACAGGTGCAGCCTCTCACTTACTGCACCCCCAGCGTGGGACAAGGATTTAGCGTGACCTTGGTCTGCACAGGAGCAAGTACAAGCCAGAGCCTTTCTGCATCCCAGTATACCTTGCTGGTCAGTTCAGGTTCACCTGTCCTGTCCGCTCCTCCCCACAGGTGCAGCCTCTCACTTACTGCACCCCCAGCGTGGGACAAGGATTTAGCGTGACCTTGGTCTGCACAGGAGCAAGTACAAGCCAGAGCCTTTCTGCATCCCAATCCCTGGTAGTGACAGTGAACATCAAGTGTTCTCACTGCCAGGAGCAGACACTGTCTGCAGAAATGTGTTGTTAACTTACACACTTAGCAATGTTAGCAACACACATTTAGGAAACTAAATTCGTCCGTTGACCTATGCACCACCATTGTTTGGAGTATTACTTTGCCAGGATATCACGGGAAGCAATGGTATGTTCCAAGACTATCATGTAGGATTAGCGTTGATATGCAGTTATGTTACCGTAAAGAAGTCTCATGAATTGCCCATACCATAAACCTGCCCTCCTACTGCACTTACTATCAAGGCATAAGCCTGTTCCTCCATTCAGGTTCAGCCCTCACTAGTCCAACCTTCCATACCACTTCTTTTGAACACAGGCCTGGTGGAGAGACTAGTGAGGTGGCCAAGAGACCCTTCAGTGTCCCAGACTACTGGAAGGTGAGGTGAGGCACAAATCAGCCTCACCACTGTCCACAGGCACTTGCGCTTCTATTCTTTGACAAATCCTTATGTTCTTGCTTCACCTGATTTTACACCTTATTCTCCCTTCTTTTCTTCC
>NW_010427224.1:0-3375 GCF_000710305.1 Buceros rhinoceros silvestris | reverse complement strand
CCCTACACCCCTTTTTGCCACTTCTGCTCCTACTTTTCTCTTCCCAGACTTGTCCCATATCGACCAAGTGCCTCTAATGTCTTTTTTCTCATGGTCTCAGTACTGTTATACCTGTTTTTTAAATGTTTCTGACATGTTACTTAAATAACTTTGGCCCAATTATATATTATTTGGCTTGATAGTTTATTGATATTGTCATCAAGATGAGGGTGGCCTTGCATCGCATCCCTTCCTTCTGACTATACTGCTCATGCCTGTTACAATTCATCCACATCATATGTCTTCTGGACAGATTTAGCTTATATTAGTCTGCCTAATTCCAGTTAAGCACAAGTATGTTGCTCTTCTGCATAGACACCATACATGCCAGGGCATAAATAATTTTGTGCTCAAACCTTACCTTTGCCCTTCAGTAGCTTTTATCAGACTGCTGGTTGCCATCAAAACCTTTGGCTGTTTTTGAGGCCTGGTGTTCCAGCTGGATGAATGCTAATAAACCTCTCTTGTCTTTTAGACATTATGAACCATAGTTTAAAAGATGAATCAACATGTAGTGATGAGGAGTCACTGTCAAGCTTTGAAGATGAGCTGTCTCATTAAATGCCTACTAGGCAGGTAAATGCCTGTGTTTATTCAAATTCTTCAGACTTCTGAGATTTCCAGAGTCTGTTAGGGCATGTGTATTCCTTAAAGGCTCAAGAAAAAAGGAATTATTTTCTGTCCATTTAGTTAAAAAATCTATATGGCTTTGTGTAGCCATCTTTGTTCTTCCAGCTGCTCAGGTTGTTAAAGACAACCTGCAGGGTAAATATGTTCTTGACAAGAGTGTATTTCCTTTTGCACTGTATCTCCAACACAGCCTCTCCTAAGGGAAGATGAAAAGTAGTCTTGAGATTCTGGGCTGGCACCTTCTCTGTGGGAGCAGTGGCTGGACATAGGCACCTTTGGTGAATACATTCTCTCAGCTTTGTCCCGAGTGACTAAAGCACCTTGTGGACATGAAGGTAAGTGCCTGAAGCAATGGAGGTAGTGTGATGAAAAATGACTGTAAGGTTCAAGCAAACTACTCAAGTGAACTTCACTTACAGGTTTATTACGCCACTATTACAGGTTTTCATGGGCACAATGGAAGAATGCACTATTAATACTCAAAAGCAAGAATACACTATAATAACCCAAAATGCACTAAACATTACATGTATGTTATTTAATCACTCAAGTTCACAAACTTAAAACTAGCCAAATATACACTCAGCCCTCCAGGTAAGGGTTCCGAAGCCCCAGCAGAGTGGCCTTGGCCAGTCCTGGCCAAGGGGAAGGGCCTGCATACACTTCCAGTTTTCCTTCCCAGAACTCATGGGTTTTATCCCCTGTTGTACATGATGTTTGGCAGGGCTGTGCCTGAGTGGATTGTACTACCTGGTGGTGTGATGGTCCTTATCCTGCCGTGAGAAAGATTTAGCTGGTATTTGTTCTTTTGCTAGGTTGGTGATGTCTAATACTGAACAGTGGTTGAATGTGGCTCAGGACATTTTATTTGTTAAGGGATTTCAAGGCTTCACTTTGTTTCTGTTTTTAGTATGATGCAGTATACAAACAACTCTGGGCTAAGCTGTTTCCGCTGCTCCCCCAAAGCCATCTCTGCACAGATAAAGCAAAGCGTCACATGAAGATGAGTCGAATTAATGACCCCCTGCATTTTGCCTTTGTTAGCGGAAATCTGTTCAGCCACTTGGTACATTCCACACTGTGAGAAAGAAACAAAGGGATGTTGTTCTTGTATGTAAAAGAAGCCGATGAAGTAAACGGGAGGTAGTCTTGCAAGCCGAGAAAGAAGCCAGAGAGCAATAAAAAGAGAGAAAGAGCCAGATAACAGGCCATAAGTCCTTGAAAGTGTCAAACTAGGGTTGATTAGGGTGGATGGGTCTTTGGGAGGAGCACTGTGCTTGCTTAATAAACTGTTGAATATTACTTTCTCCTCCTAGGGGAGGCATAAGTTTGTGATAATAAGATATGCAATGCATAAAGTTGCATGATCTAATGTTACCTGTAACATGCAATAGGTGTGTCAGGTAAGTCTGTAAATCTTGGAGTACCCAGCCAATGGGGAAACAAGGGAGGAAGCTTGTGGCCGGGAATAGGGTATACAACTTCATGTATTGCTTTGGCAAATCGTGCCTACTAGCTAGCCACCTGGTCTTGCAAGAATGTAATAAAATTAAGTGCTTCATTATGGGGTCTGACCTGAGTCTCTTTGGTGAGACTTTTGCTCGTTTCTTACACACACCATGGCCCAAGCTACACTTCAACCACCGATATGTCACTGGCCAGTGTGTCTGTATAAATTTCATCCCAGTGTTTAAGAAAAATCATGTATTCCCCAGTTTCTAAGTGAACCCTTACCTGAGAGAGATATTTTACGATAAATGTTTTAACATAACTAACAGCAATACATACTATGATAATACAAACTATAGTAACAATTAATATTTGTAGTAAATTATTAATCCATTCTAGATCTACTGACTATTATTACAAAAGGCCTAAAAATTGCAGCCATGACATAGCATCTACTATTAAAATTTAGATTAACAAACAATTATTCTTATCAAAAAGGAACATCCAAAAATAAAAATCCAGCATTCAAGTTCTGCATAGCTGGTCCTCTCTGCTTAAGTCAGTGGTTCGCAGGTTCTCTACCACATGACTACAATGGCACCTCTGCACCTCTGCAAATTTGTCTGTACAGTATGAGATCATAGTTTCCAGAATCCTTCCAGGATGTAGATGGACTCTACAAGCTGGAATTCATGCACAGCAGCACCTAAATGTGGTGGTGTCTCATCCCTTTATGTACCTGTGTAAGGATGACAATAACCTGGAAAGAGAGATCGAAATACCTTGTACAACTCTTATTATACAAATAGAATTATTAGGTACAGTAAAACCTTCAGGGGAACATGTACTGTTAGGGTACAAGAGGAGACAAGTTCTGCAAAGGTGGGGCCGTGTCTCTCTTTGCATCAACTCTGCTATTTTGGAAGCAAAACCACTGTTCATGCACAAGGTTGGGGTTCACACCACGGTCATAACATTTTGGAGGGTTGGCAACTACCTGGGACCCCAGACCTATCTCTCAAATCTTCTGGGAAACGAACCATGCATGTGACAGACCCCAGAACCGTTTCCTGAACCTTTCAAGAAGAGGGACTGTGCATGCCCAACCGCATATTTGAACTCCATAAAAGGCGCAAGTCCCGAGTGCTACATGCGCATGGCCATGGTTGGAGGATTCAGAGCCACCGCAGACACCACTGAAGAAAAGAGATTGCTGGATCCAAAAGTGATGATCATTTTCTATCTCCTTATTTTTAT
>NW_010427223.1:0-3148 GCF_000710305.1 Buceros rhinoceros silvestris | reverse complement strand
TAAAGCAGCGTGTGGCAGACAAGCCGCGCCGCTGTCAGCGTGATGTCGAGCGAGGCCGTGTGGTAACGGGTTCAGCACGCGGCTGACTAGCAATTAGAACAAGCAGTGGATTCAGCACCAAGGAACTGAGCTTCACAGGACCTGACCTCCTCAGGCGACGCCGGCTGGGCCTCGTCGGGATGAAGCCACCGCCACCGGTAGGTTCAATTCCGCTGACGTCGGCCAACCCCGACCTGCTGAGCACGTTTAGAAGCAGGCAAGCCATACGCACGGCTCTGCCCAAACGCCAGCTGTGCGTGGAACAAAGGCCACGCGTAACGGCTAGGGCTCTCTCCTGGGAGACAGCGAGTGAGGAGAACGTGGGCAGCTCGGTGAGCGGCAGCGAGTTCCCCTGGCGCAGCGTTCGCCTAAGCAAGCACGCTGAACAGGGAAGGTGGATTACCTCAGCATTTAGTACTGCCAGCGTTGTTGCTGCATTTATTTCAACATCCATTATTTGAGAAAAATGTCAATTAGCTGGAAAAAGAATCCAGGAAAGAGCCACACCAATTAGAGAATGCAGCTTATTAAAAAAACCCCAAAAACCGACGTGTCCAATGTGTGTCATTAGCAGTTTTAAAGGCTTAACTGCATTCTTTAAGTAGCAATTGTTAGGGAACAGGAATTTAGTAAGAGCTCTTTGGTTTCAGAGACAGGAATGACAAAATCTAATAGCATTCACAGAGTTCAGTGGTTATAAAATCAAAGTATCCCAGTTGACATTTTCCACTTTTGTTCATCTCTGATGTGCTTTATTTGAAGTCTTTTAACAACTTAATTCAAACAATATCATTTGAATTTGGAGACCACAAAGACAAACAATCACAATAATCAATACAACAATCAGACAAGCAATCACTCCAATCAATCAGTAATCAGGAAGCTACTTCAGTGCTCTGCCTCTGCTTCCATTACATTAAATAATGCTATGCACTATTTTTGTAGGCAGCATATTTATAATCTTTGCTCCGATTCTGTGATGATTTCAGAAATCAGGTATTCGGTAACACTAGTCTATTTCAATCAAAGGAGTCGGAGTATGTGAATCCTTGTGTCTTCAAGCAACAGGCTCTGAGGACGTGCTTTACTGTCTGCCATAAAGCAGCCTCTCCCCAAGGGGCACTCCACGGACTATCATTGTGCCTTTACCTCAGAGTCGTCCTTTACCAAAGGTGATGTGTTTTCTTAGGCCAGCTAATGCTTCTGGAAAGAAAAAAATGATACCCTAATCCTTCTTCCACATCTTTGCTGGTGCTGTCTCATCTGTGTGCCTGAGCACATTCATCTCCCACAGAGGGCACCTGTTGAACGGTCTGTTCCAGTGCTGAAGCTATGCGGTGGCAGAGTATGACAGCAGACACAGCAGTAAGCCCTCTTGCTCTCCTTTTCTGACTCATTCACTGTTTCTGAGCAGACATGGAGAGCATACTCTGCTTTGTTTGACTGTGTGACAGGAAAGGTGTTGAAAACATGTAAACACTTTTCTGACCTGAGCAGCATGTTTGACAGGTAATTAACAGCCATTCTCAGAATCTACATGAATGTTGTTGAATTTATGTATTTAGTACTTTTAAAATGATACTGAGAGTAGTGTAACTTAGTGTCTATTATTTATATTTCTTTGCATTTGTTTCTTCTGTTCTAGCACTGTAATCAGCTAACAGTTGTAGTTCATCTGGTGTTCTTGACAAGGAACAGGACAGTCCCAACACCAATAAAACAGACCAATTTAACATTTTCACCTTGCTATATAGAATTGCATCTTCTGCATTTTTATAAGCACCTAACTGAAAAAAGATTTCACTTCAGAATTTACTGAATATTCATTTTGGTTGGTGTAAAATATAAGCAATTAGATTAGAGCACAGTTTTTACATTTTTGGGAATGGCAATGACAATTCCTCTGTATGGTTTTTACTTTGATCTTGTAGACCCCATCCCACCTCCAAAGAGAAGACAGCATAAGTAGCAATAGGTTCTTCAGTAAAAGCCACAGAGATATCTGTAGGAAGTAGTTCTATATTTCATGCATTAACTCTGCAATTAGTGGAAATTCTATTCTTAAAGAACTTAGTGGTTTTTTCCTTGCAAACACTTGTTTTTTTTTTTCTTCTGTTTAATTTGTTCATATGGCCTTGATGAATAACTTAAGTCAGTGAAAAGTTGTTATGCCTCCCCCTCAGCTAACAGAAGTTCACTGCAGAATAACAAATACTAGATCAGAGCAAGGGAAGAGGCCAGGTTTTATGAGTATTTCAGAACAGTGTAACCAAAAAATGTATTTTCCATTTTTTCTTTTTACAGATTTCAATAATTACTTTACTGAGTGAATAAGTAACTTATACCATATTTTCCAGAAATAGCAACTGAAACATTATAAAGAGTGAAAATAATCTACTGTGCTCAAGAAAAGGTGCAACTGCTTACTGACAGCATATTAATTCATATACCAACAGAGTGGAGAGTGTTTTTATGGAGTTCAGAAGCAGAAAATTCTCTGATTTCCCTTCACATCAGAGTTAGTCTTCCACACAAATTTAGGTCAGGTTTTGCAGTGCTTTCCCTGGTCATGTTAGACCATCTTGGGGTCTCTCCCACAGTTCTCTATGCTGTAGTAAACCAAAATGCTCAGTAAATGCATTTTCAATCAGTTGAGAACTTACTTTTTCCACAGGGCATGCAGGTAAGGAATGCTATGAGGATTCATGTGGTTTAACCTGAATCTTTATTATAAATTTTGCAGATAATATGCTTGAATGAAATTGAATTAATAAATCATGGATTACTCCTAGCCACAACAACCTCAATGAAGGTGCCTTCTAAAGTAATTAAAAAAAAATGCTGCAGAAAAGGTAAGCGCTGGTGCTCAGCTATGATAAAAGTTGTTCAGGAAGAACCATGGATTCCTCTTAGCCACAACAACCTCAATGAAGGTGCCTTCTAAAGTAATTAAAAAAAAATGCTGCAGAAAAGGTAAGCGCTGGTGCTCAGCTATGATAAAAGTTGTTCAGGAAGGATGTTAATGGGAGGTAATGATCAAGTCAAGTAGGCACATAGCAGCAGATCACGTTTCCCTGGTGTCACCGGTTTGGCCGAGGTGAAGCACCAA
>NW_010427222.1:48417-52704 GCF_000710305.1 Buceros rhinoceros silvestris | reverse complement strand
GTAAAACATTATATTATGTATTATTACATAACATACAATAATCATTATATATTATAAACACACAAGTGTATGTTTCCTATTTATTCAGTCCCTTACTATGTTTTCTGAAAATGTAGACCTTTTTTTTTTCCCTCTCCTTTGAGGCGTATATTCCAAATAATTGTATCAAACCTGCCTGGTAAAGCTGTCACTGTCTCTCAATTTGAAATACAACTTCTCTTATATCAAAATTAACCATTTTCTTGTTTCATTATCAGCTCCCTGATACGTCTATTCTTACCAATCTCCAGTCCCCTGGCGTTATCAAGTCATCTATTTTTTTGCTGAAAAAGTATGGTGACCAGGGCATGACCATGCCACCTTTAGTTCATGGAATTTCCAGATGACAGTCCCATGAGTGAATGATAGAGCAAACTGGTCAGCTTTAAAGGACAATACTCTGATCATGCACAAAGATCACTTCTTTCTCAGCCTAGAGCACACTAATGGGAACAAATATGTGGGCAGAATTAGGTCTAGGATGTAAAAAAGTGAATATGGAAAGGAAAACCCAAAGAATACATCTCTTCTGAAACACAGCAATTTGGATCACAGCGGGGCTTGTATTATAATTAAAGTGTTTCAGAAGTCTGATAATACTGCAAAATCTAATTGATATTTTAATTAGAAAAAAACAAATGAACTGCAGGTGTCATCCTAGATATGAGAAGTTTAGGGAAGATTTCTTTAATTCTTTACCTTTCATAGATTTCAGAGATATATGAAATCTGGCAGTTGTCCCCAGGGAGACTTTCTCATTTTCAAGCATTTTTTTTCCTCCCCCCTCTTTGGTCACCCTGTTTATTTTCTTGAATATTAAATAAATGCCTCTTAGGGATTGTGACTTAGCAGTCTTGAGTTGATCAAAACTGTTTAGACCATGATAATGTACTGTATCTATCTTTGCAGGTTTTGCCTGGTTTGTTCTTTGGTTATTTCTGCTTTGGTTTTGCTGTTGCAGTTTTAACACAATACTTACATTATTCATGTAAGTTGCTCAGAAACATTGAAAAACAATGTAAAGCTGCCACAGAATTTCCCAGTTGTTTGTTTTTTCGCCTCTGTTATGATATTGTCAAACCCAGAGAGGTGGATTTAATCATGACCTCTGACACAAGATTTCTCGAACATAAAAGAACAGCAACAAATTAATGTTCACAACTGGATCCATTCACTTCTTGCTCTTTCTTATGCCTTCTGACTCCAGCGGTATACCACATAAAGCTGGGAGTTACTGCCTTCCAGACTGTTCAGGCTTACCAGGACTGTAAAGTATAAAGTTGAGAACAGGGCTTCTCTAAACATCAATCCCTTATTGAGTACTTTGTTTAGTTTGGGTAGATTTTTAATTATGATGAATACTTAGTAATTTGTTTTGAAGGATGAAAGTCAGCAGTAAAATAAAAACAAGCATATTGCTAGCTGGTCTTGTACTCAGAAAACCTGCCTAGTTCGTAATATGTAGCTCTGAATGCTTTAGCTTATGTTTTTCAATTAAGCTGAAGCAATGCGTTTGAGCAGAATGTGTACTTCCCCCCAAAAGTATAGCCCTATGCCGTATATCTAGAGAGGTATGAAGACATCCTGGTATCATGTGGATTATCATCTTTAAAAACTGAATGTGATGCATAAATGATATACTTTGTGGAGCAGGCTGATATACTGCTGTTGCCATCAGTGTTTTCACTGTCAGTAAAAACGTGAGTCCTACTGTATTTAAAATGGAAAGCCCTTCTGCATGACAGCTGTCCCTTGCATGATTTGTTTCTTTGCTTGGCGTTCTTGTGTCTTACAAGAACCTGACAGCATCAACCTTTTAGTTGAGACAACTGTTACTTTTCCTAAATTCTTTGTCCTTGGAGTCCCTTTTCCTTCTTCAGCTGAAGACATCTTCTAAACAGATGCAGCAGAAAAGAGCATGCAGACTGAGGAACTGTAGGTTGCATTAATACTTGCAGCAGTGAAGCACGGTGACTGACCAGGAGAACAGATTAGATGAGATATACATCTGGAAAGGAAGAACAGTTGAGTGACACGAGTATGTAGATAATTTTCATATTGGAATGCAGTTGCCAGTAGTGATTTGAAACTGTAATGTTGCAGTCATATGGGAAATATTTAGGCTTCCTTTTGCTCTTTATGTACTTGTAGAAACATTTCATGTTGCCCTACACATCCCTTGCCAGATTCAACTCCAGGTTGGTCTTGGCTTTCCTAACCCTACCTCTGCAAGATTGAACAGCAGCTCTATACCATCCCCTGGTTATCTTAAGATCCTGAACTCCACCATGCTGCCCCTCCCCCTTTCATGTCTCTGACCAGTTCTTTTTATTTAAAAGTATTAGATACAACAGAACACCTTTTTGTGGGGGGGTCCTTGGTCAGCTGTGAGAGCAAGTTGTTGTCAATGCACTCTAGGTGTTCCTGAGTTTGCTTGGGCCCTGCTGTGTTGTCCATTTCATAGTTATCAGAGAGGTTAAAGTCCTCCATGAGGACCAGGGCTGTGAATGCGAGGCTTCTTCCAGTTGTTTGAAGAGGACTTCCTGATCAGGAAGTCTATAGTGAGTCTCTGCTACAGTAGCACCCATAAGCTGTTGACTGACTCTTGACCAGTCCCAAGGCAGAGCTCCTTGCATTCCACCTGCTCCCTCTTGTAAAGGGCAATTGCATCTTCCCAGCCTGTCCTTCCGAAAAAGCCTCAATCCACAGAAATGATTAAATACAACTTCTACCACTAACAACTGATATTTAATTTTAGTCTGCTTTATCAAAATACCTCAGTTTCACATAAATCACATCATGTGTTCACCATGTTTTGGTGTGTTTTGCATTAGATTGTATTCCATAGATCACCATTGTACAACCATGAAGTTATCTGAGCACTGTTGTTGACATAGGAAATGACTAATTGAGGTTATATTGGCTTCAATCAACTGGATTATAATGGAAATGACATGCTTCTGTATGAAGTGAAGCAGTGTAGTAAGTGCTTACTCATTACGACTGGACTGAAAATATTAAGGCACAGTACTTAAGACATCAAGAGGGCCTTTGAAGTTTGGTTAAGAACTTGTTGCAATAATAGGTTACATAAAATGCATTATATAATACTACAGTAATAATATAATGATATAATATAAAGATCCAGTAATAACATAATTATATAATGATATGTAATATAGTCTATAGTATACTATATAGTGATAATGTAATAATATTAAACCTTATGCATAAGTACAGTAAAGAGTATAGCTAAATCCTTTACTTATCCCCCCAATTATCCATAAAATACAGAAATTTAAATTTCAGATGTTTTTCCAATACACTGATCTATCTAGACATATAATTAAATTACACCCATACATAGTTTAATAGTTGAAAGAGGGTAGTTTTAGACTGGAAATAAGGAAAAAAAAAAATATTGTGAGGATACTGTAGGACACCAGAACAGGTTGCCCTGAGCAACTGTTCAAGCTCAGGTTGAATGGTGCTTTGAGCATCCTGATCTAGTGAAAGGTGTCCCTGTCCATGGCAGAGCAGTTGGACTAGATGATCTTTAAAGGTCTCTTCCAATCCAAAACTCTATATGGCTCTAAAATTTGAAGATAAAAACGACCCTCTGAAATCTAATCTTAAACACTTTATGCCATAATACTAAATTGTATGTCATAAACAACCAGTTACGGTAAAATCAATAGTCTGTAAGGTAGATCTTTATAATAAACAATTTTCTTTTAAAACTACTCTTAAATTTAGATCTTGGTAATACCAAGTTTAATGTTGTGCCATTCAGTCACTTACATGATTGCTAGTTCTTAAAACAGAGCTCTTACACGCTTCCATTTTTTACTGCTGTTTTATAGTAGTGTACCTAAATGTTTATCCATTTGTTTCTAAAACTTTAATACATCTTCATGATTATTGTAGGAGGCATTACTGCCATTGACTATAAACAAAGTTATTCAGCACCTGACATAATAAAAATCTACTTCCAATTGTTTGGATCTTTGCCAGACTCTAGCCATTTACACTCCAGTCTTGCCTGCCAGGCCTAAGTTTTGAGTTGTTTTTATGACAGTGAGAAAAAAAACAGGAAGAAAAAAGCCAGTTCAGGTAAGAAAAAATGCAATGAACGCTTTTGTTGCTTTATTTGGATTTAGAAAGCAAATGGCATCCTAAATGAAACATATATCCACCTATCCATATGTGTTTGAGTGGGTATATACATATGTGTGTATATATATCTAT